>NW_020799132.1:4898073-4909850 GCF_003259725.1 Athene cunicularia | reverse complement strand
TCTCCGGGCAGCGGAGGGGTTGGGCGAGAGGACGGGGTCAGCGCTCCGGTGTGCGGGTTTTTGCGGGGTGAGCGCCCGCTGGTAGCGGTGCACGGGGTCCCGCCGCACCTGGGACCGACTCGGAGCCTGGGAAAACCCTGGCTGGGGGTCCGGGAGCCAGATCTGCTCCCCAGGAGCCGAGGGGACGGAGCGCGGGGTCCCCGCAGAGCGGCTCTCACGCCGGCCCGCGGTCCCCGGCGGTGTCACAGCTGGAACCTGCCCCCTTCCTGGCGAAGGTGGGTGCCAGAACCCCCCGGGGGGACGGATGGCGAAGCCTTCCCCTGCCCAGCTGCCCCGGCAGCTCTGCCTCTCCCCGCTGAGGTGTGAGCAGCAGGTTGAGCAGGGCAGGAGGGGCTCGGCGGTGGGGGCACCTCAGGTTCTTCACTCCTGGCTGGGGGTGACCCCGCTCTGCTCTGTCTCCGGGACATCCCTCTCCACGATGCTTGTGGGGTACGGTTACTCCCTTAGGGGGGCTCCTGTTCACTGGGAGCACGTGTGGGAGTTTGTGGCGTGGGAAGCGTTTGCCTGACAGCTGCCCGTGGGACTGACAGCAGCCCCCTCTAAGGAGAACCTTTCCTCCGGCCCGTGCGTGGCCTCTCTGCGGGGATGCGGGGCTTGCTGAGCCGCAGCCCAAGACCCCGCACATCTCGCCGGGAGATGGTAGCTCCCGGGCCAGCGTGGCGTTCCTTGGAGCATGCCGAGCCCGGCGGGATGCAGCGAATTTCCTCTTGCACAGGGAAAAGCTGTTTGCTGCCGTGTGGGTGGCACGGCTGGCTGGGTGGCACGGCAGCGTTATCTTGTTCCAGCCCTCCGTTCAGGCTGTTTGCTCAGGTGGACTTTGCTTCGCAGCAGGAGGAAGCTCAGACCCATGAGATAGGAAGGTGGTGTGTCCCAACCTGTTGGTGAACCTTGGAGCCTTTTGCCAGGGATTGTTCTGGTGCCTCTTCCACTTTCAGCTACGTTCTTTGGTCTCAGTCTCCTTGCAAGCCTCTCAGACGTCCCTCATCCATCGGGAGGGTGCAAGCCCACCTCTTTCCAAGACGCTAGCAGGAGCCGTGGTGATTTTGGAAGCGATGCTGTGCTCCACGTACTGCATGTAGGGAAGCAGTTCCGTGACTCCTGTTTAAAAAAAAAAAAAAAAAAATCACAAGAAGACATGGCACACCAAGGAAGTTAAGGGAGGGAAGAAGAGCTCTTGAGCCTGCAGATTGTCAACTTGCATAGCACAGCGTATTCCTGGCCAAGGGAAATCCAAACTCATTATGGGTCCTCTAGGTAGGCCCTTGGGGAGACTGGGATGTGACTTGGGACTTCTTCTGGTGTCCTGAGCTGTCCTCAGCATTTTTCACCTGCTTTAGCTCTTCTTGAGGGGAGCTTGCTCTCAAATCTCATCTACAAACCCAGCAGAGTGTATGTTACCTCTCCTGTTGCTCTCATCCTTATTATAGCTGAGCGGACAGGTTCTCTGAAGGTATCTCGACTTAAAATATGTTAAAACCTTAGCTCCATGCATCCCCTCAGCTCCTGCTGAAAATACAGACGAGATGGTCCCTGGATGGCTTTGCATTGGACTTGCAGAAGTCCATTCATAATCTTTAGTTTTAGAACTGTTGGGTACTACCGTCTCTCTTGGTTTCATGGCTTTGCTGGAAAGTAGCTGAAAAAAGCCAGAAAAACATAAAGGACCGAGGAGATGAATTTATGGTGCAGTGAGTAATGATGTGAGCAGGCAGCTGCCTGGCCAGGCTTCCCCTCCTGACCTGTTCTGGCTGCACGCAGACATTTCCCCGTTCTGCTCTGGTGCTCTTCTCACTAATATTACACAACTTCTCCTCTCCAGAGAGAAGGTCTTGAGGCTCTTAGCCGTGGTAAAAGCAGCTGGGGTTGTTGATCTGGCTTTTCCAAGCTAGGTTGTGTGGTCATGCTGTGGCCAGGATGCTGAGGTTTTGCACAAATGATTTTTCCACTTCTCTGGCTTAAACTGCAGGGGGTTAGTCCAAAGGCAGATTTTTTAAATTTTTTTTCTCCGTTGCCGACAAGGAGTTGCTGCTAGACCAGGGGCTGGAGAAGAAAGGAGTTACAATGAGATCACGGTTCATTTCTCTTGACACTGGTGGAAACTGGGTGGGACTTGAGCAGGGGTCCGGTCTTCCACAGAGGTGGGTTTTTCATTTCCCTTCCACCCCTGCATCCCCTCCAGAGCTGAACCTGAAGGAGTCGAGTCCTCAGAGCACAAGGGGCTTTCTTCTCCTTCTGTAGTGCTGCACAGACTGGTCTGTGGGAGTCCAAGCTGGGACTTGATGTTTTCTGGGCAGTGCAGTAGTGAAGACCATTTACTTTCTTGCAGTTTGAAAGAGCATGATGAAAACACTTCTTCTTTCCTTGTGTAGTACTGTCAGGCATAAAATCTACTGCAAAAAAGAGTGAGGGGGAACAGCAACCCTAAATGTTGTGTCTCCTTTGACTAGTGTGATCTTGCCAGTTGATCAGTAGTGGCCTGAGAACGAAGTGGGTGGTTTCATTCCAAGGTCAGCACAAAGATTAAAATTTCTTTTTCCATTTGATTGCTGGAAAAAGTTGAGTTGGAAACTCAAGGGAGAGAGCACGGGCAATTGTATTTTAACCCTCGCACTGCCAGTCCTCTCAGTGTCCTTGTTAATAAAGCCGATGTTACGTGGTATTCTAGGGTGGTGTTCTGAGAATTTCCTTCTGCCAGGCGTCCACTGTGTTAGGTGCTAGGTGATACAGGAAAGCATCTGCCCAAAGACTGTATCTGTGTAATTTGGAAAGCAGTCTCTTCTCCGTAAAGATGCCAAAAATATGAAAGGAGGATCATTCAGCGCTCTCTGGGAAGGCTCGGAAGGGATGGCGCTCTAAACCAAGGTGGTGGCTGTTACCCTGAGCTGTAGTGAGGTATCTCAGAATGTTCTCTCTTGATCGGAGCCCTCGAGGACGGGGGTGAAGCAGCTGCCCCCCACGCCAGGGCAGCGCGAGGGCTGCTGAGCCGAGCCCAGGGCTCAACTCTGCCTTAGGGCCAGAGCTGCCCTTTGCTCACCCCACCGCTTTGGGGAAGGAACTTGTTAGGGAGGATCCAGTTTCAAAAGTGGCCTCTGACAATCACGTTTAGGCATTGCTCATGTCGTGTGGTGCTGAGCACAAGGATGCTTAACCTAGAGGATGATTTTCTGAGCATTGTGGGGATTTCTGGCTGCTCAGTGCTTGTAAGAGTCAGGGTCAAACCCTATTGCTCCTGAAAATGGGGGGGGGGGTTCCGCTCTTGCCAGCACATCCTTAATTTGCCTTTATAGATACCCGAGTCTAAGAGGCAGTGCACCAAACTGTCTTCATTCCAGCCAGTTCCAGTAGGAAAGGGGTTAAAAATCATAATCCCCACCCAGGCAGGGTAACTCAGCTGGCTGGACCCCCCGACGTGGATGCAATAACACATTCTTTCTGTTCACAACGCCTTTCTGGCCAGCTGTAGCTGTTTCCCCAGGGCAGTGCAGGCAGGGCCCAGACCACAGCAAAGGCTGCTGACAGGGTGAGGAGTCAGGCCCGGGAGCACCGGTGTTACCCGGAGCCCCGAGCAGCGTGGCCCCTTGCACGTACCCCCCCCACTCTGAGCGGGCGTGTGACAACAGAGACAAAAGTGGGTCCCGCAGCAGCACTGATGCGCTTGGGGGAGAGAAATTTGGCAGGAAAGCTGAATGGGTTGTGGGGAAGAAGACATTGAAATAATTTATTTCCCTGGGAACTGGTAGGCTCCACTCAATGTGAAGTTGAGATGCTGGGCTCAGATCTAGACCACACAGGCTTGTAAGTCCCTATTGGATAGAGCCTAGGAATGGGGGTTGAATTGTTCTCGCACCCCAGATGACAGTCCCTGGAGGAGCTGGCTGAGGACAGGGCGAGGAGGGAAGAAGTTGGATGGTTTCCCTGCTCCTCCTTGCAGGCTAGTCTTTGCTGGAAGTCCTTTTCCTAAGTGCAGGCAGCCTGGGCTGTTGGGAGTGCCCTGATTTCCTTTCAGCCTTTAGGAAAGAGGAGCTGCTCTCCCCTCGCTGTGAAAGCCGAGGCTTCTGTTACCTCCAGTGCCACGGTTAGAGCTCGCCTGCAGAACTGGTTGTTCTCCGTTACACCAAGCGTTTGTCGTCCAAACCTAAACAATAGCTGTAACTGTACCCGCCACACGAGTGCGGGTCAGGGCCAAGGATTCTCAACGCCCCCGTGATGAGTTCATCCGGAGAGTCCCCGCGTTGCAAAGGCAGTGTTCTGCTGGGACTTGTTTGCTGCTGGGAAATTTTGCAGAAATCCAGAAGTAAAGGTGCTGTTTGTTGCCTTGGCCGGGTACCCGCCTTGGCACCGGTTCGCCCTGCTGCTGCTGCTGGTGGGAAAGAGGTGAGGTGGCTGCGGAGGGAAAGGCACGCTCTGAGTGGGAAGAACTTCAGTGGCTCTTTCAGTGTGAGGAGCGTGACATATTTTTGATGTGACAAGCTTGGGTTCTTACTCCACCTGAGGTTGCAGGGCGAGCTGGGAGGCTAGGGAAAGCCAAGCAAGGCTTTGAGACAGAGGGGTGAAGCAAGGCTGGGGAAAATAAGAGACTGGTTGCTCAGGAGAGAGTGGTTACGGCAGAGGACACACGTCCCAAGAAAATGGGCCAGTGTGTGGCACAGTTTTAGCCTTGCTCTGAAGTGCACAGCAAGGGTTGCTTCGGGTTTGCTCAGAGACAGGTGAAGGTGGGATTTTTCTCTTTAGACCAACGCGTGCCGTAGGAGCCAGCTCCTCTAACAGAACAGTTGGATTAAAGCTGTTCATTGGTTCACTGGTTATTTCAGTGCGGGCAAACCCAGACCATTCCTGTCTTTCCCAGTGCGCCTCCCGCAGTATCAGTAAATGTGCTGGAAATCCCTGACACCTGGAGTTCAGGCAGCACCAGAGCCCTCTTCACGCCTCAGTTACTTGCTTTAGATGATCTGGAATGTGACAGAGCTGGGAGAGGGACATGGGCCAGAAGCCCTGGGGACACAGGGAGCAGGAGAAGAAATGACCCCTCTCTGGGGGACCCAAGCCTGGCGTGGCGGGGGGGTTACAGGCGTGGAGGGAGGCAGCTCGGGGCAGTCACTCTCTTTACCAGAGGATCTATACCAGAGGACTCATCGCGGACGGATCAACCTATAATTCAGGAAGCACACAGAGATAGGCAGGTAAATATTTAGATTAGCTGAGCAGCAGCCCCAGGTCACTTCCTCGCTGGTGTGATGGGAGCAAGACTGGAGCTGGAGGGGACACAAGAAGGTGCGTCGAGGGCAGTACGGCACCGGCTGGTGACCCAGTGCATGCCAGGCTTGCTCCTGGTGTCTGCCTCGGCTCGGAGGGGGGAGTTGGTGCTTGTCTCGATGCCCAAGAGCTGTTTGTTTGCTCCAGTGGTGCACTGATGTGACGTAGATTTGGTCCTTCCTCTCCGGCGTGCTTGCTTGGAACTCAGGAAAAAAAACAGATACGTAAAACCTCTGTCCGAATTCTTCACTGAACAGGGTCACTGGGTGCAGGAACCCTTTGCATACTGTGGGAGTGGTGCCTTGGGACCTGCGCCCGCCTGGGAGGGAGCTTATCTCTGCCCAGACTCTGCGGGGACTCCGGGCTTTGGAGGCAGAGCCAGGGACCTGCAGCTCCGTGGGATCAGTTGGGAGCTCGAGATCCTGCCGAGGAGCAGTGCGAGCTGTGAATCTCTCGCACGTATCAGCTGGGAGGAGGAAAGAGAGTTGGATGTCTGAAGGCTAATTCTTAAATAGGCAGATCAGGAGGACTAATCAGTTGCTCAGCATGTTCTCATTTTACAAAAATTGCCTCCAACCTGGGAAGTACCGCACTGTTTTTAATCTCCTGCCTGTAGAGGTTTTCATTCCGAGTGCAAAACATGGCTATCCCTGTTTGCGTTTTCCAGACTGAATGCTGATTGTTCAAAGTGAATTAAAATTAAATTCGCAGCTGAAGAATATGCCAGGGTGAGCTGCTAGCTTTAAGTCTGCTCATCCTTGGGCCCTGCACAGTACGGGAGCTCCCAGCGGACGAGCTCAGCTGGACTAAGTGTAGATCATTCCAGTGGTGCCAATGTCTCAGTGGGAATTCTCCCCATTAAAGCTCTCAAAAAAATAATGATTCCATAGTAATTTCCCAAGCTTTTTTGGTGGCTCTTTCTTCCCAAACTTCCTTCACATCCTCCTCTTATGGCAGATTTTCAGCCAACAAATGCACCCAGCAAAACCCTTTCTCCTGTGCTGGGGAGGGGAACGTATTCCCGATTGCAGCTGTTCTTTCATCTGTCCAGATGTGCACTGAATTGCGTAACCATTTCTCTTCTGGACATGGAAGAGAAGGCAGGGAATAAATAGTGGGCTGTATGAGCTGGTCTGCAGAAAAGCTCAGCACAGACACTGCTCAGAGCTTGTAGAAAAGAGAAAGGCTCCCTTCTTCTCGGAGCGGAATGAGGTTTGGAAGAAGCTGAGCTTATGAGCCATCCGGCAGGAATAGCTCAGGAGGGGAGGGATGATCTTAGCAGCTTTGGCACAGCTTCTGCTTGCTGCTCCCTCGCCACCCATATCTGTCCGGTCTCTGCGGAGGACGTTGTTAAGTGATGGCTGCGGTTGGGTGCCAAGAGGCAATAATTGCTCTTCGTACTGAGGAGACACCGTTCCGATCCATCTGCTTAGCCCTGGTGGTGGCGCGGTCTGACACCAAGACAGGGGATGGCGGATTCCTGCAGAGTCTGCAGATGCCCCAGAAGCCCGATGATTTGTTACCTGCATAGAAATCACTGTCAATCCATGCCAGGACAGGGTGTGGGGAGGTTTTGCTACTGAGTCAACGTGAAGGTAACCGTGCTGGTTGCCAAGCTGGATTTGGAGATGGACTACAGTCCATTTCAGAAGCTCTCTCTATAAAATGCCAAAATTACTGACCCAGGCAGAAAAAGGAGGTCAGCGGCGGCTGATCATAATGGGTTCTTTCTGGCTTTAACAATTTAACTTTCATTTCTCTTCCACATGCTGTTGGGTTCAGAAGTCAATCATTTGTTCTCCAGGATGCCAGCTGCAAGTGAGGGAAGGCAGTAGAGAAAATTTGGTCCTGCTTGCCCTGAGTAGTGCATGGAGACAACGACTGTGTGATATTTGCTTAACAAAACAAAACGAGACTCCTTGGAGGTTTGCCTCCCTGCTTGGTAAAGGATAGAAACCTCCAGCTATTGTTTGAGGAAGCCGTGGATGTGGGATGTGACCTGGCAGCAAGTTGTCCTTGCCACAGTGGGATTGCGAAAACCCTCCCTTCTTTACAGACACCAGTTGTTACGCTGCAGGCTTTTGGGTGGGATTGAACCTGGGACTGCACCCTTGAGCTTGGGTAGAAGTACGAGACCTTTGACTTTGTTCTTCGGGCTGTGGAGCCTTGCGCTTTAACCCTGACTTCTCGGTTCACCCCGCCAATGCCAAAGATCTGTGACTCTCACTCTATTTCTGTCTTTGTCAGGAGGTGAAGATCTTCCGTGCCTTAATCCTGGGGGAGCTGGAGAGGGGCCAAAGCCAGTTCCAAGCTCTCTGCTTCGTCACGCGGCTTCACCGCAACGAGATCATCCCCAGCGAGTCCATGGCAAAGCTGCGGCAGGTGAGGGGCACCCTGAGGCTGGCTGCAGGGCCGCCTCCGTCCCCCAGTCCATCAGGGTTTCCTAGAGCTGGATACCCTTCCCAGGCAGCTGCCTGATTCTGCAGCTGTCAGACCCACCTTTAGTCACTCCTCCTGCTTGAGGGACTTGGTATTAAACTAAGTTTATCAATAGTATTGATCCTGTTCTACTAATATCCCAGAAGGAGACGTGATTTAGTTCAGCCTGGTCTGTATCAAAGGGCAGGAGGATGGTCAGAGCAATCACCATGAAAATCCCTGCCCTGCTTTGCCCGGTGAAGTAAGCACTGACTTGGGGCCGTTCATCACGACCAAGCACTGAGAAACGGTCGCAGGCAAATCAGAGCAGTGACGAACTCTCACCAGTTTCAGCATCAGTGTGAAGTGCCTTCCCTCCAGATAGGGTGCAGGTGCGTTTGCAGAGGGACATCCAGTTGCGCATCATCTTAGGTTGGCATGAAATCGCGACGTGCTGTAAGGAATAATTTGTTGCAACCAGGATTCAGGTTTTTGCTATTTCATCCTCCGCAGAAAAACCCCAGGACAGTGCGGCAGGCTGAGGAGGTGCGGGGCCTGGAGCATCTCAGCATGGATGTAGCTGTCAACTTCAGCAAGGGGGCCCAGCTGAGCAATCACATCCACAACGTCTGTGCAGAGGCCAAAGAAGCGATTTACACCCGAGAAGATGATGTCAAATTTTGGCTGGAGAAAGGTAAGTTTCCCTCGGTTTCATTGGAACTGCTCCTGTCAGCAAGTTGGCACTCCGCTGTGATCTTCCCTGCCAGGTTTCTGGCAATCAGTGCAGATGATTTTGGCTTCTCTTTCGCTGCCTATACGGTGAGTAAGGCATGCGTATCGCTTGCTCGCACAGCACAGTGCACCAGTCTCTTTTGGTGGTGCTCTCCTAGTGAACCTAATGGTAGGTATTTTCAAGGTAACCTTTCACCTGGTCCGTCACCCAAAAGAAATACGTTCTTTACACAGTTTGTCTTTTGGCTTACTTTCCCCAGGGCTCTTGCTTCTCCTGTGGTTCCTGTTAGGACTCGTGTCCAGATTGCCCCTGGACATGCACTCTGTCTAACCACCTCCTCCTCAACTCTCCTGGACACCGTGTGGAGAGCCCAGCGCCTGCTTTGGGGGCTCTCTCCTTTGGCCTTGCCTTTCGGCAGTGCCCTGAGCGATGTCCCTCTGCTTTCTCCCGCAGGGGTGGATGGCTCCATGTTCGAGGTCCTGCCGCAGACATCGGATCTCCCCGACCTGCAGCGTTGCAAGCTGTGCGCAGACCGCTGGAAACCCTGCATCTGCAGCTACTCGCTGAGCATCGAGTGGTACCCGTGCATGCTGAAGTACTGCAAGAGCCGCGATGCTGGGGGCAAGGTTTCTTCTTACAAATGTGGCATCCGCAGCTGCCAGAAGGGCTACACCTTCGATTACTACGTGCCGCAGAAGCAGCTGTGTCTCTGGGACGAGGAGACCTAGCAGAGCCAGGCCAGACCTTTTCAAGGGGCAGCTCATCTGCCTCCTGCCACCATTTATGATGCTAAGGGCTTCCTGGAGCTGGCTGCTCCAAAGAAGGAATTATGGTTCACAGCAGTGCCTTGTACCAGGAGAGCTCTCTGTGTGTGTGTGCCTTTCCTTCTGGCCCCCTGTGACTCTCTCATACTGTGATAAGTGGGATCAGCTCCCTGTGTGTTGATGCTCTCCTGCCAGCTCCCTGGAAGAAGCAGGAGCTGCAGGTTTCTGGGGTGAAGCACCGGCAGGGGTGTGTTTTGCCCTGCTCTGGTGTTAGCAGAGGTGAAAGGAGGCGGCGCTGATCAGTTATCAGCCTCGAGCATCCTGATGAGCGGTCAGGGCAGGGAGAGAAATGGTCTTGATGACCTGGGTTGTCAAACATCTCTGCTGCTGAAGAAGCCCCTTCACTGACTTCGCCACCTCCTGGTGATGCAACAGCAGTAACCCAATGGGAAAAGAGCTGATTTATGGGACCACATACCCTGAGCAAGGAAGGTGCAAAGCCTGCCCAAAGCAAGAGCCTGCCCGTAGCTTTTCCTAGTATCCAAGTGGCTATTTTATCCTGCCTGTGACTAGAAGATATAATGGGGAGATACATCCCAGCGATGATTTTGCCCCCAAAGGGCTGATAATTAGGGCTCTAATTAATCCCTTTTTAGACTAGTGAAGGCCCAACTTTTTGCGTTGGTCCTGTGACTCTCCCACTAAGAAAGAAGCATCTAGAGACTTGTGACTGCCATTATACCACTGTGGTTGCAAGGGGGGAGGGTGATCCCAGGTGGGTTTGTGCTGTCGTTCCGAAGCAGACACCATCCTACATCTATATCCAGTTTTATGTCCTACTCTGCCAGCTGTTCACAAGAAGCTCTTAGATAATTGTACTGCTTTGCTGTGCCTTGGTTTCCCCTACATGTAAAACAGGGACAACACTGAAGCTGCCCTTGGCCCTGGTATACACCTGGAGGGCATCAGACAACAAGCACTGCAGGAGTGCTCCCTGGTTCCTGTGTCCTCTTCCTCTCACGTTAGAACAAGCAGGGAGGGCAGAGAGGTTCTTGGGGTCATTGTGAACCCCTGTACCTCCTGGTGAAAAGCCTTCACAATGTGCCTTTTTGCCTAAAATACAGGAATTTTTGACGAAAGGAAAAAAAAAAAATAATAATTTGGTCGCAATTATTTTTGTATTGATCACTTAAGGGGGGAGAAGGGAAAGGTATTTTAATATTGCAACATGAAGTAAAACACACTTGAAATGATTTTTTTTTTTTAAAAACCAAATTATTTATGATTTGTAAGGTAAAATAAACTGATTTTTTTTTTTTAAAGCATCGCTGGCCTAAAAGACTCTCTGTGCATAATAGTCTGTTGACATCCAGATGTTTGGGGGTTTGATTGAGAGTTGCTTTCTTATGGGTAAATCTCAAGCCTGCACCTAGGACATTGGAGACCCATGGAGGGGGAACATCCTGCTGTTCATGACCGTGAACACGCCTCGGTGTGCTCCTGCATCTCAAGCATAACGTCCACCCGGCCATAGTAGGGAGACAGCTTTGACTTCTCAAGCAGCTGTGAAAGCTTTGAGCCTGAGCTCTGGTAAGTAAAAGACCAGCAGCAGAGGCGGGTCCTGGGCTTAGGCGGGTCCTGGGCTTAGCCAGGCTGGTGCCCGCTCTTCTCTCCGAGGGATTGTGGGGTCCCACGAGGGGATGTTCTGCAGCTGCACCAAGTGGCTGGAGGTTTGTGTGGGTCCAGCAGCCTCCCTAAGGTGTTCTTTGCCCCTTCCTCTGCAGCTCTAGCTGAGGGGAGGCGAGGGCGGCAGTTTGGGGCCGGCTCAGAGCTCTCATTCCGCGGCTGCTGGAGGGAGAAGCGTGGAGTGCTGATTCCCTCTAGTGTGGTGAGCGCAGAGACGGGACAAGGACTTGCTGCAGCCTCCGCTTGAGCCTTGCCCCCTGACTGTCCTTCCTGGGGAAGCTGGAATTCTGCTTTTGCACTTAGGTGGTCAGCGTTTGCAGGGCTTGTTCCCCGCTGCCTTGGCTCCTGCTGCAGCGGGACACGGTGGGATTTGTCCCTGCTTGCCGGAGTTAAGCCCAGCCGTGGGGCGAGGTGGGCTGTGGGCAGTGGGCGAGGGTGCCAGGGTGGCTACAAGCCCTGGGGCCCATCCCCACTGTTCCCTCCGTCAAGGGGCTGCTGGGGGGGGGGACAGGAGCTCGCTCTGGGGGTGTTGGGTCATACCCCTGCCGGCTCCAGCGTGCTGGTTTTGGAGCAGAGAGGCTCTGGGGTGCCCGGAGACCCCTCGGCCCTTCCCCGGTTCCTGGGGTACTCCCAGGGAAAGCAGCGTGGTGCTCAGCGGAACCGCACCACCGCCTCGGCTCTGGGGGTGATGGAGGAGCCTCCTACGAGCTGGGCCCACGCTCAGCAGAGAGGGCCCGAGGGGATTTTGAGGAGTAAGAGATGAGTGAGGGGCATTAAACCGGGCAGGACACACTGAGCTCAACCCCGCAGTCATTTCTGGGCGGGCGTGCGCCCCGGCAGAGCTGGGCTTTGGGGGGGGGGGG
>NW_020799132.1:4894357-4898023 GCF_003259725.1 Athene cunicularia | reverse complement strand
GCACAGCACTGTGTCTAGGGGGAAAAGTGCCTCGATATTAATATTTTCCCTGCTGTTCTGTTCACCACAAAATAACAGTGGGGGAAAAAAAGCAGATCCCAGCGGCGCGGGCAGGGCCAGGAGAGGGCACTGCGGGCCTGCCCGTGGCCGGGCCAGCATCCCCGCCCGAGGATGCCCCGGATCCCCGTCCGGATGCCCGGGATCCCTGTCCGCCGGGGTGGAGGTGCCACCCGCGGGGACCTGCCTCCCTGGGCCTCCGGGACAGGCTGCTCGGCTCAGCACCGGCAAGCAGAGGGCAAAGATGGGTGTCAAGTGAAACTCCCGACTGGGGGGGACAAAAGGTGCTCTGATGGGGGTAAGGAGAGCTCTCGGGGTCCCCAGCCTTTCCAGAGCCTTCCAACTGGCTGGAAGCCACCAGCAAATCCACGTTTGACGCAGTGAGGACACCTGATCACGTCAGTCTTCAAGATGGGGAAAACCCAGACGTGCATGCAGAAAAGATGACCCAGACGGGTCATGCAGAAAACACTAGAAAACAGACCAGCAGCTGCCCAGGAACGCCCCGAGGATCAGGGCCTGAATGGCTGGGGCTCTGCCACGGGCTGGGGATCGGTGGCAGGAGGCCAGTCCCTCCAGCAGCTTCAAGCAAGCTGCCAGTGCAAACCACCCCCCGGCACCTTTCTGCTTCCTGGAGCAGCGCTGAAGGCAGCCCGCAGAGCTCTCCCCTTGCGCCCCGTCCCGCAAACCTTAGCATGACTCAGGAACTTCCCCTCCTCCCCGCTTTCCCTCTTCCATTTCTCCTCCCTGCTTTCCTCCGCTTTTTCCCTGTTAGAGTTTCGTTTAAGACATCCACCCTTTCCTGCCAGCGTGTTGCCCTCTCCCGAGGATGTCCTCTCTGGCCACGCAAGCCGAGGGCAACCAACCACTCCAGCCTCATAACTCGGACTGGGTTGGAGGTGAGGCTCCAGAGCCTGCTCGCCCGCCCACCCATCTCTTCAGAGAAACCTGTCTTTCCAGGGAGGGAGAGCAGTATGTGGGAAAGCCGAGAGCCCTGGAACGTGAATTAGCCAGGGAGAGATGAATGTGTGATAGCTTGTACCTGGCAGCTACCAATGGAGCGTGTTAACGCTTTCAGGAGGGGGTTGAGCAGGGCTGGAGCTCAGGAGTTGAACGCAGGCGTCCTGCTACCCTGGGCCGTGGTGGGGGGCATCAGGCAGCGCACGGCAGGGACAGGGACCAGCCGCAGTGCCAGGGTCCATCGGGGCGACTGTTGGTCCCTGTCATGGCACAGAGTGTCGGCTGAGGAGCCGGCCTCTGGCAGCTTCCTACAGAACAAGTCAACGTTAGGGGATTTTTTATTTTTTCCCCCCATGGCTTCCCTGGAAGTCGGTTACATGCTGCAGCCTTAACGTGGAGGAGGAAGAGGCTGTCTGCCCCTTCTCCACGCTTCTTGGGGGATTGATGTACCACAAGTCAGGGAAGGGGAGTCTCCATGTGCTGCCAACGCTGTGTCTTTAGCCAGACCAGGTTACCTTTCTGCTCTTAACTTTCCTGTCTGTGCTGATTGTGTCGTACAGCATCGCTCGGGTTCAGCCCAGACCTGGGGGATGCCAAGACTCAACGGCACAGGCTGCTCTCATGGCTCCCTCCGAGCAGACCCCAGGACTTATCAGAGGCCAGAAATGAACCCGAAAGGGCTGGAGGGGCTGTTCCCTCAGCTCAAACACCTTCCCTTCTGGGTGCTGGTGGCCACTGCCCAGCCTGGCTCTATGCCTCGGCCTCTCCTCCCCGTGCATTGCAAGGGGCAGAGCCAAAAGCCTTCCCACCATGGAACAACTCGGGTCTGGGGCTGGTGGCGGAGCCCCCTCAAAGCCCCTCGCTCGCAGCCCAGCAGGCAGGTGCTGCGGGGTGTATCTGTGCAGCTGAGGGCGGGCAAACCGCCTTCCTTCCTCCCTCCTTCCCACCCCACCCCACGCCCTGGTAGTGCTGCAGGGACTCATCCATCCCCGAGTTACTAATATGCAAATGGATGCTTTTGCATGGGCCGGGCGCCAGGCTGCTGGGTGTCAGGGCACCCGAGGGAGCCGGAGGTGGGGCGAGGCGTGGCGTGGCGCCGCATGCTCACCTGGCCCTGCATGGCAACAGGCAATGGAGCTCTAGGTCCCTTCGGGAGCGGACCCACGCCCGGTTCGAGAGGCAGCGGGTGGCAGAGGAGGGAGGACAAACTGGCAGCCCCTGGTAACCTGGGGCTGACGGCAGGAGGCTGGGCGCACCGCGGATTTCCCTCCACCAGCAGGATGGTGAACCTGGAATCTGTGCACGCAGGTAAAGAGCACTTGAGGAAGGATTGGGCTGGAGCTCACCACGTAGCTGAGACTGTGGACTTGGGCTGGAAATGGGGGTTGCTCTGATTCCTATGAACTTTCCTCCCTCCTTTCCCTCCTCTCGTCTCTCGCTGGAGTCAGCTACAGCAGGCAGTGCCTGGTTAAGTGCTCACGTTCCTATCGGGGGATGGATGCTGCCCTGATCCTATTTAGGGGGATGCCAAGCCATGCCCACAGTGTGGGCGCAGCGCTCGTGCTGCCAACCCCAACGTGGGTCCGGGAGCAGAGCGCAGAGTTCTCTCGGGTACCTGGAAAATGGGCACCTAGTGCCTGACCTGTGGGTCCAGTCACAGGGATAAAGCCTGGAGGAGCAAGAGGGGATAAATTCAGAGGGATGCAGCAAGGGTGGAGGAGTGTGTGTGTGTGTGTGTGTGTGTGTGTGTGAGTCTGAGATGGGATGTGGGTTGGAAGGAGAAAAGTTAATGACAAAGAGGGAAAAGGAGGGAGAAATGAATGAGGAGGGAGCTGCAGGAGGCTGGGCTGGGTGAGGAATGAATGGACAGTGATACTCAGAAGGAGGGAGGCTCCTTCCAGGGGGTCTGATCCAGAGGTACAGCTTAGGTAGTCTCAAATCTTCTCTGAGCAGACCTCTCCTCTGCAATTAGCTGGGGAACGAGAGCAATCACTGCCAAATCCCTCAGAGCTGTGCTCAGCGCTGGCTCGCCCTGACAGAGTGAGTTTAGCTTCTGCCCTCAGCTCGAGCCCCCGTGCTCTAGGGGAAGGACGGCGTCCCTGGGCGTGATGGAGCTGCGGGTGATGCTGAGGTGGCAGCAGGGAAGTCCAGAATCTGACAGGCACCAGGGCACTGGGGTACAGGAGCCGTGTGCCCTGCGTCCAGTGCTTTGTGCAGCGCAAACCGCTGCGTGTTGTCCCCGGGTTTGGAGGGGCGGGGTGGGTGGATACATCCATCGTGTCCCAGGCCCGTTGCCCTTGTACCTATTGGCACGCTGCAGCGAAGCTCGGGTGTTTGGCAGCCCTGCCGTGCAGGGGAGACCTGGTGGTCCATGCTCAGTGCTTGTAGCCCCTCAACAGGCCCCTGTGTGGGCTCAGAGGCAGGCGGGCCAGGCAAGGCAGATGCTGTGGCAATGCCATCACCCAACACAGCGCCAGCCTGCCGCGGGCCGGCAGAGGTGGCCAAAGCCTCTGCTCCACGGCTGCTCTGCGACCTCCCCACGGCTCTGGGGTGCCAGCAGCCCCCTGGCAGCAGGTGGGCACCTCGCCGAGCAGGCTGTCTCCCTGTGCCAGCCACGGCGCGGGGAGGCAGCGGGGGACCCCCCGGCCT
>NW_020799132.1:4888072-4894307 GCF_003259725.1 Athene cunicularia | reverse complement strand
GCGCGGCCGGCCGTGAGGAGAGGCTGCGGGAGGCTCGTGGTCTTGGCTCAGCGTGTGAGCCTGACTAGTCTGAGCACCTGCGATGGGTGTGCTTGTGTGTGGTGTCTCTCGGGGACGCATCCCCCGCAGGCTCCTATCCACCCATCTGCTTTGCTTGTGGGCGACTCTTTCTTCATGAGAAGATTCCCAAGATCGATACTGTGCCCTCTGTCAAAGCCAGCGGCATCGGTCCCAGGGAGGATTTGGCCAGGAGCCGTGCAGAGCTGGCTCCGTGCTGAACTTCCATTCGCCCAAATCTGTCAGAAGGGCCTCAGCTTTAAGCAGTCTTTTCGCAGGGAGGGAGACCAGCCTGGGCCCAGCCACTTCCACATGCCAGAGCCCAGCGCTGGTGGGAGGGCGTTTCTTCACCCTTGTGCAAAGGCAGTTCAGCGTGTTCAGCCTTGGGGGTCCCCAAAGAGCAAGCCCTTGCAGAAAGCTGCTCGCAGAGGAGTGCTCCGTTCCTCCCCTGGCCCTGCAGAGAGGACACAGGGTGCAAGATGGAGGTGGGCTGCTCGGGCTCCACATGCCCTCCGCCCTACCGAGAGGGTTTGCGTGTTCCCCGGCGTGTCCCACCACCCCCTCCCCAGGCATTTGGAGATTTCACCTTCCTGCAGCCTCCAGAAGGGCTCGGGCACCTAAAGCACAGAAAATTCAATAGGCCCCGTGTAATGGTCTCAAGCCAAACTGGGTTCCAGCCCTTCCCCACCACCACGGGCTTTCGTTTTCCCTTTTAAAGCCATCAGGCTGGTTTACCCTAGCGCCCATGTCTGAACAACTGCTAGGAATAAGGCCTTGGGAAAGCTTTATTTGCTGACAGCATTTGTTTCAGCAAAAATAGAGATGCAGATGTATCCCCGGAGAAGTGTCTGCACTGGTAGAGTTTCTTTGGTCTGGGCGAACAAACCAGACTACCCCTACTCCAGGTATGTTTGCTAGCTGAGGTATAGCAGCACATTTTTTAATATGGCCCAGGCCACAGTGGCGGCTCCTAATAGGTCTGTGGTTAGGAGTTAGGCAGTCCTAAGTTGCATTATTTTTCCCAGAGATTTTTTTTTTTTTTTCCACTAGCCTGCTTATTCTCTATATATTGCCAAACCTGGCAAAGCTGCATGGAAGGAGCCCGCGTTGAGCTGGCCTCAAAGTCTCACAGCCTGTCTTGTTTTTTCAGATGGAGGGGAGGTCAAATCCAGATGCGTCACTCTGGGTTATAGTGGAAGACTCTTGGGTGTCAATAAAACGGCGTTGCCTTTATCTTGGCTACACTTAGATCAGAAAGTAATTCCTCTGTATGTCTGCTCCTTGTCCTTGAGGACCCCTCAGAGGATGGCTGGTGCTGCACCACTGTCCACACAAAAGCTGGCCAGACCCAAACCAGTAGGCTTTGATCAAAAGGGGTTTATTTTTCTTCCAGTTGCTTTTTTTTTTTCCCCCCCTCCACAAGATACTTACACCGTAATGACACGTGTACATCTATGATGGGGATTTGAATCTTTGTGAAAATAAAATTCTTCTGCTCTATGCATGAGAGAATCACGGGGCAATATCTTCTTATCTCCTGACTCCAGAAGGAGGGAATTTAACTGATGGATGGCATGTGATGTGTAATGAAGGCACGGTTGATATTCCACCGTTCCTCCCCGCCCACCCCAGGTTATAAAGGGCAGAGGGGCTGAGGGCTTGCTCCTGTGAGAGGGCGAGAGCTGCTCAGGTTTGCTGCTGTGTCTTCCCTCCTTGGACTCTGAATCGCTCTGTCTCTCAATCCGTGCCCAGAAGAGGCACGCTGATCTCAGTGATTAGATAATTTTCTTTCCCTAACACGCGTTCGTTCGTTAATTCTGTGCTCGCAATGAGACCTGCGTTTTTTTTTTTTTTTTTGCAGCCTTGCAGATTTTCTCACTAAAGCAAGCAACAAACTTTTGCACAGTTTATGGTTTTTCATACTCTATTTTATGAGAACTTGGCTCTTTTTTTTTTTTTTTTAAGACACTTTTTGGCAGCGAGCAAAACTTTGTGCTTTGTAGGTTGCCTCAGTTAGGGTCCCTTGGCAGTATTACAAGACAAGAAGATGTTTATAGCTGATGATAATTGCTCTTCCTGCAGTAGAAACATTTAGAAACCCCACTAAATGTTCATGTCTTAATTGCAGCGGGTTTATTTGAAGGGGAGGGGGGAAAAAATCCCACAACTCTTTTCTCTTTCCTTTTCCCCCGCACTACTTAATACAACTTAAAGAAAGGAAATTTCTCAAGTATGTGAATGTTTCTGTACTCTGCTCTGATATAAAATCTTGTAATTTTTTTTTTCTTTCTTTACTCATTTGCTGAAGACAAAGCCTCCAACTTTAACCTAAACAAAGCTATTCAGTTTTGGAGAAAAAAAAAATATTTTGTCATCTGCGCACTGGAAGTTTGAATAGGGGGAAAAGAAAACCTGAACAAAATACACAAAACAAAAAGGCCTGCCTGTTTTTTTGTGTGTAATTGAGGGAAATAGGTATAAAAACTTATGGGGTTCTTCTCACCCTTTTGGCTGTTTGGAAATAATACAAGGCATATATAGGAAAGAGGAAAAGGTTTGCATGATGCCTTTAAGAAGGCTTCCACCTGCCTTTTCTACCCCAGCAAAACCACAGCAAATACTGGCCCAGCTTTCACACTGTTGTTATTACCCGATGCAAATCGGATGACTTCTGTGGCCGGGATTGGCTGCAGGAAGACCATGCAAATCAGTTGGTTCTTTATAAAAAAAAATATTATCTCTCTTTTTTTTTTTTTTTCCCCAACTAGCCTGGAAAGAGTTAAAATTCCCATGCGAAGGGTAGAAGAGCTGAGGGGATGTCCATCTGAATTTGAATAGATATTCTTCCTTTTTTCACTGGTGTGTAATTTGCCTCTTATAAGGAGGGGATGAGCAATCCAGTGCAAAGTTGACTCTTCCCACCTTTTCTTTCAGCTGTCCCCGAAGGAGAACGTGGCCCCGGGTGTGGTGGCAGCCATCACTTCAAGGGTAAATGACAAATTTATTGGCATAGATAAGGATGGGGGGAAATAGGCAGGAGCTTTAAGGCAAAGCACTCGTCTTGCTCCTGGATTGGGGCCAATGTTTTGGAGCAAGGCAGCTTCTTCATGGTTTGAGAGGGGGGTGAGGATGTGCACGGGGGAGAGAGCAGGGGTAAGCGTTTGAAAATAGGGACCAGACCTATGGGAAGAAACAAGCTGAGTTTGCAAGGCAGCGAGAGAAGACTTTGCTTCTCTCTTGGAGAGCATCTTGCTCTGCGCCTGCCTCTCCAAGGCCGCTTTGTACAGCGCCAAGCACCGGCCGGCCGAGCCCTCTCGAGGGACAAGGAAAGGATGTGGGAGGGGGGGGGAAGGCTGGGAGGGCCCCCCTGCCTCTACAGGTGTGGTGGGGGATGGAGTCAAGGGGAGAGCCGTGCGGGCTGGTTTGGGATGCCAGCATAAAGCTCGGGGGAGAGGCTGGGAGGGCCCCCCCGTGATTAAACAAACCTCTGTGGGGGAGAGGAGTGAGATGGGAAAGGTGAGAGCACGGCAGCAAATTGGGGAGGGGGAAAGGAACGAGGGGGATGTGAAGAGCAACAGGAGGGAAAAGTGCATCCTCGGAGCTGATGCATATTCTAGTGACTGTATGTTGAGGAATCAGAAATTTGAAAGTCTGATGGTTTATTATAATTACACATTCATTTGTGCTGTTTAGTGGAAGCCACATGTGCCTGTTGCCTGGGACTGTGACCTGTTATTAAAATCAGTTGTGCCTTCTTTTCCAGAGATCAAGATGAGCGGTGATGCGGCAGATTCCACAGATACTCGGCACGAACCTGACCAGGTGGAGCCAGGTAAGGAGGGTCCAGGATGTGGGGGGGCAGGTGAGGGAACTCAAGGAGGGAGGGGAAAGAAAAGAAAAAAAGAAAAGGGGGCCGTGGGTGCTGGAAGTTTCTGTCTGTGCTTTGCTTGACTCCTGTTGCTGCTACGTTACGCTCTTCCAAGCAGCCTGGGAGTTGATCAAGAATGCGCTCTGGGCTAGGATTGCGTTCGTATCTTGATCAGCATGCGAGATCCTTCTGTAACAGCAGTGAATCAGTGTGTGTCTCAGTAAAGTCCTCTGCGGTTTTAGCATGGAAATACGCTCACCTCTTGCCAAAGGAATAATGCCACTGAAATACTCTTGGTCCGCTCAGTTTAGCACAAGCAGCTCTTCATTTTATACACGTGTGAGGAACGTTTCCTTTGACAAAACTCCCCGGGGAATAAGCCCTTCTTGGCCATGTATATGTAGAAAAATAGGAAGGACTTTGGGAATAATCAAATCCAAGTGGGTAGTTCCAGCAGAAATTGATCGCTCCTCATCTTGAAGCACGGTTGGGTTTCTCACCTCCACTACTCCCACCTGACAGCTGCTCCGACTCTTGCTGCGCCGGGGCTAAAAGCCCCGGTTCTCCTTGAATGTGGAAAGCTGAAGAACAGGGTGTTCCTTTGAAGATGACGGTGCTGGTGTTAGCACTGACTTCTGCCAGGTTACCTACCAACTTCTGCACTGCCACAAGGTGTGACAGACACCAGAAAAATCAGTTCTGTGTATTCTGGCATCACTTCTGACTGACGCTGCCCGCAGTGGGCTTTGCATGTGAGACCTCAAGTCTGTAATTTCACAAAGGCTCATGGTTGGATTCCTTTTTAGGCAAATGAACAGCAAGAAGAAATATTTTTAGCACCCACTAGGCATAAGAAATTAAGATTATTAGAAACCCCGAGGCTCGTCTGTGCACCTAGAAATAAACACCTTTTAAAGCCCAAACTGGTAGAGACGGTGTGGGGGAATCGCTGCTCCTTGAGTAATGGAGAGCCCTAGGCTTGGGGTGGGGGGGTGTGGGACAGCAGATTAAAACTTTATGAGAATGATTTTACTGTTTCTCTTTGACCTCTGTCATTTGAGAGAACTTAGAAAAAGTTCTTGGTAAAACCAGAGAACTCCAGGCATGTTTTGGTAGGACTAAAACTGCCCCTTTATTTACACCTTAAGCTGAGGACTAGAAACCCTCTGTGCTCTTAGCTGTTAAACTGGGTTGTTTGACACAATCTAAGGTAGAGATAAAATCTGGTTCTATTCACGTCCATGAACTCTGATTGACTTTGGTCAGGTCAGCTTCTGCTCAGGGTTTTCAGATGACCCCAAGTGGTTTTTTTGAGATAAACGTTTCCAAGCCGCCTAGCAACAAACACGTCCTCGACTTCCCAAGCTCTTTCAGAGAACCCTGGTAGCCGTTACAGGGCCTTAAACTGGGAACCACAGCCTCCTGAAATGTTTCATGCCTCTTAGTACACGGAGCTGGCGGAGAGCATCGTTGAATGGGGATTAGGGAAGGCTGTATTGGGATGACAGTCGGTATTTGGGTTTGGTATTGGCTGTTACTGACTGTAGTGGGATATTCTGGCTGCTGATGCTGAAGCCAAAAGTGTTAAACGGGCAAGAAGCTGGCACCACAGTTGCTTGGATAAAATATAGGTTTCAGCTTAAGCTTCCCAGACAGGCATTCGTGTTAGCTGCAGCACCTCTTTCTAGTGGTAATCGGGAAAAGAAAGCAGAGAAGTGAAGTCAATTTGTTTTAAAATAATAAAAAATGTTTGCAGCAGCATTAGCTCTGCTCTAGGAGCCTTCAAATCAAGCAGGGAAATCAGAACAAGTAAATCTCCTTCATTTGCAAAAGAGCGACACTTCCCTTCGGACTGATACAAGGAACCTGTTTAAGTTATTCTTTTTTTTTTTTTTTTTTTTTTTTCTTTTCCCCCCTCTTTCTGACCACTCTGTTTATAAACAACAAAGCTCTTTGTACTGAGCTTCCCTGGAAGTTTTTACTTTCCCTTATACACATTGTTAGAGGAATATTTACTGCAACACCTAATAGTTCAGTGTTTTGTTTACCAGCTTCATGTGGGAAAATCTGTTTTCCAAAGACTCATTAATTGAAGACCCATTTCCTAATGAATCCACACAGATCCCCAAGGAATCTTGTTACCCCCAAAGGAGAGGGCAGTTACCAAACTAACAGTATTATATCTTATAAAGAATGGAAATCCTTCTAGGTGCATATTTACAAAGACCTTTCATCACCAAAAGATTCAGACTGGCTCCAAGAAGAATTAAAAAAAAAAAAAAAAAAAAAAAAAAAAAAAAAAAAAAAAAA
>NW_020799132.1:4876326-4888022 GCF_003259725.1 Athene cunicularia | reverse complement strand
CACCATTCTCATTCATTTGCAAGGCTTTAAATGTTGGATCTAAATAAAATAATTCACCATGCAGCAGTGGGTGATGTATAAAATAACTTGGAAAGCTGAGATTGGCAATAACATAAGTGCTCAAACAGCTTATAAAAACTGTTTCCGATAATACATGTGGGCATACACACTCAACCAAGAGCTTATCTTTCACATCCCAAATAAATAAATGAAAGTAGGCATGTTGTGTTCCTTTCTTCTGCAAATAATACATATTTCATCCCCCACTCTTTGCTCTTCCTTTTCCAGATTTTTGAAATTAAAAGAACAGAAAAGAAAAATAAGAATGGTTAAGATCTAGTGGCCCTGAATTACTTAGCTACTACTAGTTTACGATGGTAAAAAAAAAAAAAAAAACAGAAAAAAAAAAAACACTGGAGGGAGTTGGGTGCCAAAATGCTTTTGTAAACCAAGCCCTTGATCTAAAACTGATGCCTAAAGATCTGATGGGAAGTGTCAGTAGCAGAAGTATAATCTCATCCTTTCATATCTCTGCCAGTTCTAGGCTTAGAGGGGAAAAAAAGGGTAATTTGGGGCATTGTTTTACTTTGAAAGTGTTTAAAATAATCGTGGGGCTTTTTTTTTTTTTTTTTGGAGAAAATTTTCAAAATTGTTCGTCTCTTATAGGAGGTTAGGAAAGTTGAGTTGCTGCGTTGGTTTTGTTTTGTTTTTTTTTCTTTTTCATCTACACCAATTTCACAGAAAATGCTTCAAAGCTTTTTCGTAAGATGTTCTCCAAAAATCCATTTTTCTTTGATGCCACTCCTCCACGTCTACCGGTTGGAGCGAAACTTTGCCATTTTACAAAAAGCTATGATTTAAAAAAAATATATATATAGAATTTTAAGGAATATCACCTACCCTGCCTACTCCTGTGACTCTTAATCCTCCCTTGACTGTAGCTCTGCCTTTTTTACCACAGTTATGTGTGCGAGGAGGAAGAGGGGAGTAAGGCAGGAGTTTCTCCCGCAAGGGCCGTGGTTTGGACTGATTTGCCCTGGCAGCCAGGAGCTGCGTGGGTCAGTCCAGGGCTGAGTGCTGGGTCATCTCCCCAGTCCGAGGGTCATCCTTGCCCTTTCCTGGGCGATGTCAGCTCGGTTTAACGCTTGGCCTGAGGCGCCTGCGGCTGGGCTTGCAGGCAGTCCCACTGACTCCATGGGGGGTAATGACAAGCGTGAGTTTTATGCTTGGCTGGAAGCTCTTTTCATCTTTTTAAACTGATGAAAGCCATGCCAGCAAGTTCTTTTTTTTTTTTTTTTTTTTTTAATGGGAACTGTGGGGGCTTGGCACTGCAGAGTGTCGCCCCTGGTCTTCAAGCCGAAAGGCAGAGATCTCCCCCTTCTTGTGGTTTATCTAAGCCCTCTGTATCTGATGCAACAAAATGCTGAGGTGGGACTTGCCTCTGTCTGTCTGTTTGTTTGTGTCAGACACTTGTTCCCCGTTTATCTGCTTGATCAAAACAGGTTACACCAAGCAAAGCTACTTCCCTTTGATTTCATCTGTTGAGGCTATGGGGGGGAAGCCAAAGCTTTAACAAAAGGGCGATAGGGAAGCTCTTCAAACACAACCATCGGTAACTGAATAGCTGCAGGCGCTCCGAACATCTTCCCTCCCCACCCTGTAACAGGGGGAACTGGCCGGCCTGCCAGGAGCCCAGGGCGGGGTGCGCGATGGGCACCCCAGCACCCGGGGAGAGGAGCTGGGGTGTGGACGTGTGGGTGCAATATAGGACAGCCCGACGGCGTTATCGCAGCCTCGGGAGCAGCTGGTATCACTCCCCGGGATGCTGGGGGATGGCTGACCCGGCAGCTTCGCCCAGCTCTGTCGGGGCTGGGACTGGGAAGAGCAGGAGCCAGGTAGAGGAGTGTGGTTTCATGGGGAGGGCGCAGGGAGCCAGAGAGCTGGGCTCCTGGCCCACTTCGGACTAGTGGCTATGGTAGCAGGGCTACCCAACCCTCGCAGCTTGGGTAACCTATCTGAGCCTATTAGGAAGCAATAAAGCAGATATCTTCTCTCCGAGGGTAAGAAAGACCCTCTCCTTTAAACCCCAAGAAAATGGAAGCGGTAAGGAGCTACGATGCGTCTGCTCCCGTGTCCCTTTTGAGGACGTTCCCCTGAACGTCATCCTTCTCCCCCGGCATCCTCAACGTCAGCCAGCTCGTGCCTGTGGCAGGATATCGGTACGAGAGACCTTCCTCCGCTGCTGCCACCAGAGACCTGAGGTCCCCTGACAGTGCAGGAGGGAAAGCAAGGGCAGCTCTGGCTCTGGGCACCGAAACTTCCACCCAGCACCCCAGCTTCGGTGTATTTAATGCATTTTGCATTAAATCAGGGTAGATGGAAAACCACAGACGTAGTCCCAGTCTTCCTCTCTGCCACACACTCCCTGTGCAAGTTAAGTCTCTCTGTTCCTCAGCTCCACAGTGAGGGTCCCAACCACCTCTGCCACCTTTCTGCCAGGGTGTAAGCTCTTTGGAGCAGGTGCTGCTCTCCCAGGGACGGTACCGCTCCGGGCAGAAGGGAGCCGTGATCTCCGCTGGGCTCTGGGACGGCTGTTTGTTGTGTTCCAGTCACAGGTGTCGGGCTAAGGTCTCCTTTAAACTTTGATGCCTCATGCTGGAACAGGGTCTGGAGGCTCCGACCTCTGTGTCAGCTTCCAGCTCGGGCAAAAAGAAATGTGCACCAGCAAGGGATGCCAGGCTGAGCAGTGCCATGGCTTGTGCGAAATGAGTTGGTGGGTGCTGGGGCGGCGCTGCTCGGGGCACAGGGACTCTCCGGCGAGCTGAGGGCTGCACTGTCTGAGCTTTTTTCTTTTGCCTTTTGTTGTTACCGCTTCAGATAGGGCTGGAAAAAGAGATTGCCAGGGCAAAGTCTTTTGAGGAAACTTGGCCTTCCCCGGCCCCCTGGCTGAGCCTAGACCTTGGCTACGCCTTTGCTCTCCAAGGCTAGCTCTCCCTCGTGAAACTTTCCTCAAAGCCTCCAGGATTTCTCTTGTCTCTTCCCCCTGCAGCCATGCACAGCCCCAGGCCAAGTCCCGAATAAATGAAAGCTGCAGCAGTCGGGCTGGAAACAGCTGGTTGCTATGGCAATTGGCCCTGCTCAGGATTTGCATAAGGCTGATGATTTTCATAGCACAGCCACATTTAAGGCAAGCAGGAGAAATTTCCATATTCCCAGCTCCGAGTCAGTTGGGGCGTGGGGGAGGCCAGGAGGGGGATATTTGAAATTCAAATGAAGGTGATTAGGGTTTGAGGTTGGGTTATTTTATTTTTTTTTTCTTAAACATCCCATTATGGAAGAGGATAAAAAAGGATGGGGAGGGGAAAGGGGAACAAAAGGCTGGTTTGACTTGAATTAGAGGGGCAAAGGAAGAGCTGGTCTGATCTGCCTCTTGCCTCTGGTCTAAGAGAAGAGACTTGCCCTCTCCCAGCACCTGCAGGTGAAATGTTTTCCGTGGGAACAACTGCTGCCCTTGGGTTTCCTTCTGGAAACGGCCCGAGTCTCCCACACTCGCTGTCCTGCTTTCTCTCCCTGCCCCATGCGAAGGGTAGATTGCACTCAAAGCTGCTGTAGGACCAGAAGATGGGATTTCTTTGATGCGTTGCTGACAAAGGGAAAGGTGTTTTGATAACCCAGGGGTTTGCACCCAAATAACACACTTGAGTCGTCAGTGAAAGCTTCCCCTGAAGTCTGTAGTCATCTGAGTCAGCACAGACTCACTTCTCTTGCTAACCAGCCTCAGTTTTCCCATGGAGATGCTCCGACGCCCCAGTTTGGTCCGTTTGTGACTTTAGAGCAAATAGTTAAATCGCAGCCCTATCCGGCTGCCTCCAAAACTCCCCGTTCTGTTCACGCTTTTCCTTGCTCCCTGCGAAAAGCACTTCTCAGGGCAAGGCTTGGGAACAGCAATCACACCACGAGGTCACGTAAGGACCCAGGGAACTGACTGGTGGCTGCTCAGCTTCACTTTCTTCTCCCCGGTGCCACTGGATACAGCAGGGGGGAATCAGGGGGAGCCACTAAAACGGAGAGATGGTGATTTGAGTGAGCTCCCGCCACCCAGGGCTTTTCCTGCTGGTTCTGGAGAAGGTGCTGGTCTGACTGGGAACAGTAACGTAAGGGCTATGACTTGGCGTTTGCTTGCGTCTCCAAACTGCATTGAAATCCCGCAGAGTGTATTTGATGCTGAATAGATTTTAGCTTAATAGAACCACATCCTTCTCGGTGCAGGTGGCCATTTTGCTTCCTTTACAGCAAGTGGGTCCGGCATTGTTTATAGCTATAATAATTGTTGCCACTGTTTTCTCTACCTGCTCCCGGGTAATCTCGTAACTTCACATGTCATTTGAGGCGAGAGATTTGATTTGTGTCCCAGTTCATGTGAACAAGTTAATAGCTAAGCTTCTAGGAAAAGCACATTGAAAGGCACTCTGCATCTGGCCTGCTATGCCAATCTGTAGTGGCACTGTGCTTTATCAGCTGGAGTGCTAAAGTCTTCGGGATAGGTGAGATTAATCTTAATTTTAGATATTCAATACTTTGAAGCTGAAGCCTGACCTGCTCACCCCGGGCTCCTTGTGCAGTCAATGCTGAAAATAGGGATCTCCAGAAGGTGATTCATCTCCCTGCCGTCTATCTCGGGGGCGAGATGAATTGCCCTCTGGAAGCGCCTGCTTCCTCTCTGTGGCTGTAAAGGGAGCCTAGAGCAATTGGCTCGGAATTAGACACCTAAAAGTTAGACATCTAAGCCCAGGCAGCTGAATCCCCTGCCTGGTGTCTGCCTGGCACTGTTCCTCCATCGCCGTTCAGCTGTTCTGAATTTCCCTCCCAAATGCACGCGGCAAAAAAACTGATTCCCTGTGGGAATTCCCCAACACCTGTTAAAGATTGAAATCACCTTCTAACTCCCTGTCCCTTCTGTGCAGCTGAGATCAAACCGTGGGGTGAATTCAGCGTGCAGTTGGGGGGGAAGGGGGGGTAAGGGCAGCCTCTTGGTTGCAGCTCGGGTTTTGGCACTGGGTGAGAAGCCACGGGAGGCTGTCACTCCCCGTCGGTGACACCTGCGTGTTGCTGCATGCGTTGCCTTGTGAAGATGAGGGAACACCCCAATCTTGATTTTACTTTTCTTTACTTTTATCCTCAAGTGCTGGACTGGCTTGGCGGCTTCCAGTGGGAATCGTGTCGGTTCTGATAGAACCGCTAGTCTTTGGTTTTCAGAGCAAACGCTGCGTTCCAGGCAGGGGGAAGAGCAGCGGGTGGGGGGGAAGCCGTCCGGAACTGTTCTGCTGCTCCCATCCCCAGAGAAACCTCCCCAGGCAAACTCGCACCAGATCTGATGCCAGTGCTATGCAAAACAGCTGCCAGGTGAACCAAGGAGAGCAGCATGGTCCCTGTCTGCCGCGCTGCGGGAGCCAGCTGAGCTTATCGCTGCCTTTTTCCCCCTGCCCAGAACGCCCATAAAGAGGGGAAGGAAGACTTTTTTTCATGGGGAAGCTCCCAGGAGCCACAGTGCAAGGGGCTCAAAGCGATCTTTCTCTATTTCAATCCCAGGGCTTCCCCAGTTTGATGCAATTTAAGGAGGGGAGGACTGCGTCTAGCAGACGCTGGAGACTTTGGATCCCATTGTGTCTGGCTGGTGTAGCAAGAGGCAAGTTGTTGGCTGGTGTGAAGCTCCATTAAAATTAGTAGAGTTCTGGCAGTTTACAGCAGCGGAGAATCTGCTGCCACTTACACTTTTCTTTCTTTTTATCTCCTGGAGCTAGAAAAGATTAAATCTTAAGTGCAGATCCTTGTTGTTTGAACAGCCCGTTCCTTTAAGGAGAGAAATGACTCCTTCAGTGTGAGTCCTGATGTTGATAGAAACTTGGAGGAAACTGAGTCTGTTTTTAAAATATTTGTAGGAAAGTTACTGATTTAACTGAAGGAGGAGAGTTGTTATCCCTCTCACATTCAAACCCTGGCTTGCAGCTGGAATCATTTTAATTTTACTCGAACACAAGCTTTTACTCAAATAGAAAAATATGAGATCTGTTTGCAAATAAATCTGTGCACCAACACTCACTTGTCCTGCCGAATCGTTGGTGGGATTTGTGTATCCAGCTCCCATTTACATAACCACTGGGAGTAGAAATCACCTTGCCCAGTTTTAAATATCTCACTACTGGACATCTAAGTCTGAACTAGTTGCCCCTGGGTCCCTTTGTAGTCAATAAAGACAAATAGTCATCTCCAGAGGGCCATTCATCTCAGCACAAGATAGGCGTCTAAGATAGGTCAGATGAACGGCCTCTGGAGGTGCCTATTTCTCCTCGCTGTCTACCAAGACAGCCTGGGGCAGTTATCTCAGACTTAGACGCCCAAGCTACGACTGAGTTAATGTCAGTCCCCGTGCATATTTGCAGTATACTCCACTGTCACACAACACCTGGCTGAGGTGCTCCCCAGCACTCCTGTTGATCCGCAGCCGGACCTGCAAGAGAACAGAGGGTAAGAACTGGAGGCAGCTGTGTCTGGCCTTGAAGGAGAGGAAGGAGGAAAAGAAAGGTGGAAGTCCGTCAGCTGCACGTGCTTGTGAAGGGAGTAAAAACTAAGTAATGGTAAGCGTGGAAGAGGAGGAAAGAATGTGCTGGGGAACTTGGACCTGGTGGTAGCGATATGGAGGGAAACTCCATTCCAGCTGTGCATCTCAAATTCCAAGTTTCGGGGTGTATGATCGTGACTCAGAGCCATCATCACGGGGACCCAGGGATTTCCCTCAAGGTCTTCGAACCGGGCCTCATCAACGAGCTGCATTTGAACGCGAGCAAAACTCTTACATCCAGGAAACCATAAAATTGCCTTTTCCTTCCTGTTCTATTTTAGCAACTGGGAACTTTATTTCCTCCTCCTCTCCTCCTTGCCTTTCTTCCCTTTAGCTACAGCCTTTAGATTGCATCAACCCCCCATGGGTTTCAAAGGTAGAAACTGCAGGCCTTGAAGATCCTCACACAGTCCCGCTCAGGTGTGTGGATACTGATTGCGATCATCTATTAACACTATCAGCATTCCCATCGTTTATATGTGCAGTTGTTGGCTCTTGGGGCGTAGAGCTGGAACGCAATGAATGAACAAATTCCTCAGGCGGGAGCAGCTGGAGAGAGGTGGTCAGGGAGCAGATGGTTACAGAGAGTGGCACGGGAGCACAGAAACACGTGGCAAGTTGGAGGGTTGTAGTAGAGTAGGGAATTACATGGAAGAAGATAAAGACCTGAGATTGGGAAGAGAAAAAGCTTTGAGAAGCAAGACAGGAGGAAGCCAAGGGCAGGCTCTAGCAGAGCAGAAATGCAGACAGGCTGGGGGAGAAGGTGCAGAGCTGGATCTAGGTTGAGTTGCGGATGGTGAGAAGACAGAGGAGATTTGAGACCAGGGGAGGGCAACAGCTTGTTCTGCTGTGCAGCAGTGCTCTGGTACCGTTTGACAGCAAAGACCTGCTCAGCCTCACAAGAGCAACAGAGGCAGCTCAGTTTCCACCGTCAACGCCGTTAACGTGTTGCAGATCAAATCTCCAGAGCTGTTTCTAGATAGCAGAGGGTGCCATGAAATTGTTATCATTGACTCTGAAATCTTTTGCCATCTATGAATAATTGTACCAAGCCCGTTCCCCCTGAGGATCTCAGAGACCCGTGCTGATTCACCTGGGAATATGGTTTGTAGGGTGCAAGCTGAAAAGCTGAGTGCTAGAGGAGGGGAGAGGCTTGTTCAGCTGAAGAAAGCGAGTCAATGGGAGAGCTGGGTTTGCACTCCTGCCTGCACAGCCTCTCTTAACTGCTTTCCAACTTTTTGCAAGAGAGACGTGAACTACTGAAAAACATGATGTGTTGAAGCTTGATCAGATCACAGGGCACGGGCTATGCTTTATGGGGAACGTTATACTGGAAAAAAAAAAAAGAGGAGCAGGAGGCCCTCAGGGCTTGTGCCAGTGGGATGTGAACAATTTAAGACTGTTTATCACAAACTCAGTTGGACTGGAAGAGAACAACTCAGGGAATGGATTGCAAAGGGAAGGGAAGGGGTATCTTGGGGTTGCCTTTGCACTAAAGAGCTTCGTGGAATCCCTTAAAGCATTCAGATCTGTGGAGCATACAACCTTTCCTCTGTGATGTTCTTGATGAATTTGGCAGGTGTGATGGGGGGGGGGGAATGTTTATCATCAAAGAGGAATGAGTGAGGGCCTGTGCGGTACCTTCAGGCTGAAACCTGTCTGATTTTTTTCCCCCTGTGCCTGCCAATCTCTTTTGGAATCAAGGAGACGCCTCTTGAGCACAACCCCACGGCACCCTCTGTTCCTTTAGATATCCCGTAATTACTCAGTGCCACACGGGTTCCTGAAGATCCCTGGTTAACAGGCTCGGCCACCTGTTTGCTAGCCTCTCCCACAGTTAGTCCTTGTTTTCTGTACCGTGCCTCGGTCCTGGATTTCTCTGGAGAATTGCAATGTCCTCCAGCTCACCTCTGCTGGAATCTCCCTTGCAGTCTGTGAGCTTTCCCCCACCCTTGCTGCTCAGGTATCTCCCGGGCAGAAGCACTTCTGTTACTCTTCGGCAAGGGCCGATACCAAGAAACGTAGCAAAAGCTGCCTTCGTACTTCCATTGCTGCATTCGCACCGACTCCACCTTCCTCCTCCTCTCCTCTCTCTTACAGTGAGCTGGGCTTGCAGAGTGTCTTCGGTTACGTGTGCTCTAAGTTCTGGAAAGTTTACCTCAGTGCTGACTGTCATTAATACTGAGATATTTTTTCTGTTTGTCTCGTTGTAGGGAATGAACAGAATGGGCTGGACTTTAACAGGCAGGTAAGACACTCCCTGGGTTACCAGGTATTCTCCTGCTTTCTTGACTTACTGTTTTTTAATTGCTCATCTTGCTGAGTCCCAGGCAGCTATACTGACTGCTAAGAGATAAAAACTGTTAGGTCAGAAGCTACCATTAAACAGACCACATAAGTTATTCCCAATTCCCCTTGTGGGATAGAATGACAGATTAAACTTCTGGTTTCCAGGCCTTCCTATTTCATAGAAGTTCAGTTTAATTACAGAGTTTCTTTAAATCACCATTTGCTTGAGGCTTTTTAATTTTTTTTTTCCCATTGTCATTTAGAAACAAAAGGGATCTCAGTTACACTGGCAGATGTGCAAATCCCGCCCCAAAGCCCCATGCATTTCTCCTGCTTGTGACACTGGTGCTGGAAGCACTGTGGTATGCAAGTCTAAGAGCACGGGGCTGACTCACAGGAGCATCACCGAGGACTGGAGATGAAGTGGTTTGAGGTCTTGGAGTTCATAGGTCTAGAGCAGACCTGCCTACAAGAGCAGATTCCTCTTTGCAAGACAGTGGGGAAAGGGACAGCAGATAAAAGCAAGTGCTTTTTGCAGGGCAAGCAAGCCCTGATTGCAAATGAACGCGTGAGGGACCGTTGTCTCTGCTGTGTTTGCTGGTAGCCTTCTGCTTCATAGAGCTAAAAGCAACCCCTGTCTCACTGAGGGCCTGGAGATTTTCATATGTGGCTCTGAGAAATCCCGAAATGTCACATCAGGATTGCAGTGGGAGGAAGGCGGCAGCCCCCCGGGGAGTATAGGTCTCGAATCTGTGCAGACACGTGGGAAAATGCTCAGAGTCCAGAGCTAAGGACTCCTGCGGCCGTCAGCGGAGCTGGACTCAGACCTTGTAAAGACGAAGAGGAGGTCTAGAGAGCTGACCCACGGCTGCACAGCAGGGCTCTGGGGGCTGGCCGGGGGAAAGCGACAGGGGCTGTAACTCCACGGGCAGTCGGTAGCGTCTGGAGCAGATGTTGGCACTCAACAGCACGGCAACCGCCCTGCTCCCAGCCGTGCGTTCCCCACCCGCGAAGGTCGCAATCCTTAGCAGAGGCTCCCTGCTAGCAGCAGGTGGGAAGCTGCAGCTTCTCGCTGTGACTTTTCTGTCCTTCAGGCTTGCCTTGGTGGCTCTTGTCTGACAGATGTCAGCGAGCTGCTGTTTGTTTGTTTGGTTTGGCTGCTCTGGTTTTGGGTGGGTCGTAACTTCCTATCAAAGGTGTCTTAACACGTTCAGCCATCTTCCAGGTTTTTGGAATACCCAGCTGAAAACAAAAAGTCTTGTGTCTCCAGCTCTGTGGATTGCAGAGCCCAAAGCACAGGCTTTCTGCACGCCAAGAGAAGAATCCAACTTGCTTATAACTAGTGATAAAAGGAAATTCCCTCAAGATAGAAATAAGCTATGAAGCTACAAGATCATTACACGTTGCAAACTTTTCCTATGGCAACACCACAAAGATGTTAGAACTGGAAGCTGGGCTGAGGTTAATCAAGGAAACATTATTGACTGTGGTGAGGGCGGTGCCGATTTACACCCACCGATGATTTGACCCATTATCTTTAAGGTCCTAGTCCTCTGCACGTCCCTGAACGAGTGGCTGCTGGTGAAGTTGAGGGGGCAGACAGCTCCACCATCAGTAGGATTTTGGGCCAGAGTCTGCTTGGTAGAAACGTCCTCCTCCCCAAAAAGAGACAGTGGTTTTAGGACAGCTCTTGTAGCATTCACTTCCCACTTGTGTTTTCCTCCTTCTGTCAGAGGGGTACCACGAAACCCCTTTCATTTGTGCCAGCATGTCTGAGTAACTGGGTAGCAAACCTGACTGGCGACTTATTAAGGTTTAAAAAGCACAGAACCTGTGAACAGCCTCATATTAATGTGTTGGGTTTTTTGTTTGGGTTTTTTTTTTTTTTTCAATCTGGTCCGATTCTCCAGAACACATGCGGTGCCCACAGAAGGGGTTTTGCAATGATGTCAGGGATGGGGCTGGAACGGTCCGTGTGAGTGGACAGAGGCGTTGGAAATGGCTCTTTGTCTCCCTCTCTTGGCCCTCGCAAGGCCACGTGTAGACTTGAGCCATTATTGTTATTATTAGTTTTAAATGAGCAGGAGCCCAAATGCACGCGGGTTATACACTCCCGTTTCAGGCTGACCTCAGCTATTGGTGAATTCATCTTCGATTCAGCAAATAGATTGCAAATGGAGAGAAAAAGGAAGAAGGGAGATATGGAAATATCAAAACGTTTTCATGTAAAATCAGGTGCTGAGCTCTTTCATTAGGGGTGGAGGTTGGTGGGTTTTTTAATTTTGGTTTGGGGTTTGAGGTTGGTTTTGGGTGGCTTTCTTTTTTTTTTTTTTTTTTTTTTGTTACCTTGCAATTCAAGTTTTCAAACCGAAGCCAGAGAAGTATGGTTTGAAACCCAACTGCAAACCGAATGCAAGAGCTGCTGAGCTCTCTTTGACTTTATTTGGAGTGCTGGGCGCTAATCACTTTGAAGATCATAAATCTCACATCATTTAAGCCTCTCCCCCAGTCTTTGTAGATGGCCTACATTTCAGGTCTGTTTCCCTCCCATGTTATGCTCCAGGCGGGAAGAGAAGGGTGGAGTGACCTGGTTAGACCCCTTACCTGCCTACCAATTCCCTGCTGTGGCTTCTCTCACCCTGCAAACGGGGAGGAGGGAAACTCTTGCGGAGTTTGAGGTTTTCTCGCAGTTTGTGGGTCAGCCCTGAGCTTTATGAGAAAGCTGCCTTCTGATCCCTCAACCTATTTGGCAAACATTTCTTTCCCCCCCCCCCCCCCCCCAGGATAT
>NW_020799132.1:4852342-4876276 GCF_003259725.1 Athene cunicularia | reverse complement strand
CCCCCCCCCTCCCCTCTTCAAACTCTCCTCCCACCTGGATGCAACAGTAATTTGTATGTGAATGAGAGGGAAAAGGGTGTGTATGGAAAAAAGAAGCATCTTCTGCCTTGCCTATCTGGTTTGGCTTTTTATTTAGTGAGTCTAATGCTGGTTGTTTCCTGTTTATATCAAGGGAAATGCAAAGAGACAGTAATAAACTTTCACCTTCAGTGCTGGCAACCTGGGTAGGGACATCTGCTTCTTGATGGTTTGGGATCACGTCCAGAGAGTGTCAGGGACAGAACGGAGTAACTCGGCAAGTGTGGTTTCAGTCTCGCCATGAAAGGGCACCGAGTGGGACCAGGAAAAGGTCTGACTGAAGCGTTGAAATCAGATCTTTTCCTCGCTATAATGTGGTGATCCTCAGCAGGTGATGCTGCTGCGGTCTTACCAGCTCTTGTGTGGTGTATTTCCCCGTTGGTATAAGCAGCATTTACGGAAACGCTGCATTGTTTGTTTTGGTAGATGGGCCTGAAGAGAGCTGAAGAGAGACAGGTAATTCCCTCTGTGCCTGGACTTAATCCCTGAGACAATATTGCCTTCTGAATTGCACACACACGGAGCTCGGGCTGGCGGCTTTGGGAGACAACGGGGCTTGCGTGCATGGTGCGAGCGGCGTAGCCCAGCACACGATGTCGTGCACACATCTGCACCTGGAGGAGAGAAACCGATGCTGAATCACGGCTTTCTTTTCCCTCAGGAAAGTGATGTGTAGGACCGTGTGTCTGTTGGTCCTTGCAGCAGCGCGGTCCCTGAGTTTCAGGGAGGAACAAAGGCTCAGATCTCCTCTCCTCCCAGAGGAGGGAATGAGAGGTTCTCTCCAAGCCTCTTCACGCTCTTCAGTGCGGGGAGAGAATCTGTCTCTTCTGAAAGCAAGCTGAAAGGTTACGTGTTACCAGTGCAGCAAAGGCTCAGCAGGATCTGCATGTGCTTTGTATCCAAATATGTCATGCAGTTTCATTCCAGCAAAAGGCTAACCCTTGCAGACAGGCTGTCATTTGTTTAATGGTAATGACAGGTTTGATATTTGTATCAATGTAAAGGTGATCCCGCCGTGAGACTTGACAATATTTCGAACAGACAAGCAGGCACTAGTGTGCTTGAGTAGCCCAGGGCCCAGCACAGCCTGAATTTTCCTGTTAGTTCTTTACTCCTATGACTTTATTTTCTTCGGTTCACACCAATCAGGGGATGTAATAAGGATATATATCTCTTTCCAACAGGCTTGCTAGAAAGAGGATTTGGGGATGGATTTACCTGGGAAAAGGAGGTAGCTTGGAAATGTATTTCTGGGGCAGGAGAGATCTTCAGAACACAAAGGAAAGGATCCAGAACAAAATAAGGAAATAAGATATGCAACTGAAGTGGCCTTGTGTTTCATGTGCACGTTAGCTCAACACTTCCCTTCGCACGTCGGGCTGCACGCATTGCCGTTTTGTCACGGCTGTAAGGGACGTGTTTCAAAATCCCTCCCTTCCAGTGATCAGCCAGCATTCAATAATCGAGCTGCTTAAGATTCCCAGTCAGTAGAACCTGAGCAGACTTTTTTTGGCCAGTTGCGTTTGTCTGCTAATGTGTGACAACAGAGCGGCGAGAGACTGGGTCCGTCCAAAAATTCCTCCCTTCCAAAGCCAAGTGAAGGGTCCTGTGTGTTAACGGCCCTGCTCTCTCCCAGAGGGGTTCCCCTCCCTTGGGACCTCCTTATCTAACTCATCTCCCTGCCCTGTCCATATCTGACAGAGGTATTGTCCAAGGAAACTTGTACTTTTTGAGGCTTATGTGGAGTTGTCAACAGTTGTTTTGAGGCAATCGAGTGAGTTGGCTCAGGTCTTCACAGCTGATGCTCTGCAGACCCACGATATGAGGAATTTAAAGTGGGCAAACTGCACCTGAGATCTAAAATCCCTGTTGGCTCTTTTTCACTGCCGTTAACGACACTCTTACCTTGTTTGGTACTTTCCACCCACACGTCTGAAGGTACTTTGCTCACGAATTTAGCATCCCAGTGTCTCTGGAAGGTAGGGAGGTGTTTAACCCTGCCTTACAGATGAAGCCGACACTGACGGACTACCTGGCTTTTCCCAAAGATGCTGAGCACTGTGATTGCAGTTGAAATCAGTGGATGCTTTATAGGACAGTTGCCTGTGGACATTGAGGTGTATTGTAATCCAGGGACCTGCTCCCTGGCAGAGCTGGGATACGGACTCCGATTCTCTGATTCATAGTCTTGTGCTCAACCACAGACAAGTTCTTCCTCCCCTCCATCCTTTTGAAGGTGGAAAGAAGGGCCTAACTTGCTAGGTAGTTTGTTATTAATATCTGGGATGCAAAACTCCCTGCAGATTTAATTTTGCTCAATCAGGGCTTCCCTCCCCCCCAGGGATCTCTCTCATAGTTTTTCATTCCACTTTGTGTTCCCACCTCCCCCTAATCTCATGTGTTCCCTATATGTCATTTCTGTTCCTGCTTGGCTTTTCCCTGTGGGTAGTTCAGGTTTCAGTCTACCCTCCAGATTTCCATCCCAGTCCTGTTTTGCCCTCCTCTCAAGGGGAGGTTCACATCCTGCTTCCTTCTCCCCTCTGGGGATCAATTCAGATTTCGCTCTCTCTTCTTCTCCGCATTGCCCCAGGGTATCAGCCTAAGTCTTGTATCTGCTTTTCATCTCTTGAGCCTTCACTAGCTGGAAATCAGCCCGGCTGTCCATATCTGCCTTGACTGACACTGGATCTAAGCTGAACACTACCTTGGCCTTTCCCTTTTGAAGTTTCCTTGCTCTGTCCTAGGGATAGACTGATTGCATAAATTTGTATGTGTGTGCTGGTTCTTCATTGAAATGCAGCCCTTTGGGAAAGCATCAGAGAAAGCCCTGGCTTGAGGGAAAGTCCTCTGTTTCTATATATGGCACTGTTTTGCTTAGGACAGATATGTAGAGGAACCCCTTCTTCAAGCTAGTTTTGTTCTGGCACCTTGCAGAGGCCCTCAGATGAGATTGCTGGGAATGAAGTCCAAAACAGGCCAGAGAGTCTCTGGGGAAGGTATGAGGGAAAGGGGGATGGAAATAGGAGGAAGGATTTGGTCTTTTTATATTTTTTTTTTTTTTCTCAAGACATGGACCAAAACCACTGAATTAATCTTATGTTAGCCAATAACAGCTGACAACAACCCAGCATCGCTTCAGAGTTGGCTGGATTGTATCTGTTCCTGAAGATCCAGCGGCAGTCCATTCCCAAACTCCTGCTTTCCTGCTCCAGGCTTCACAAGAACAACCTATATTTAAAAGTTATTTCCTATATTTGTTGCCTTGTCCACTGGCAATGTATCTCGTATAGCTGTTTCAAAGCTGTTTTACAGCTGAGGAAGAGACAGATAGGTCTTAGTGCAAACTCCCAGCTCCAACTGCGCTCCTATCATCCTTCGGGAAATATTTTCTAGGCTCACAGGGGACGAGCCCTGGTTTCATGGACCTGTCTAAAGGGACATAACAATTTTTTCCACAATAGGAGCTAAGCACAAGGCATGGCTGTCACTGTCAAACCACTATTAAGGTTGCTCGGCACCTTTTTAAGCGGTGAGTCGCACGAACTACTGTGCATGGAGATGAGTCTTCTGCCTACTGGAGCTCATTGCTAATAAGGAGAGGACTCCGAATTCTTGAAGGCCTTTCATCTGGTGAGCTCCAAGAATTCAATCAAAAGCCTGCACCACCCAGCAAGGGTGGGGCCCTACACCCATTTTGCAGAAGGGCAAGTCATAGCATAAAAAGGTGAAGGTGATGGGGTTTCAAGCTTGGCCTCTAATTTTGGAAACCTGACATCAGAGTGCACTTTCTCCCTTCCCAGAAGTGCTGATCTGCTAGAGCTCCGTGTGAAATCAGGGGGCTGAAGTGGGGCTCCTCAGCCCCTCAGGAGGCAGACATTGGGTTTATGCGAGCAAGAAACCCTCTTGCCCCGCTTCCCCAACACAGAGAATTGTCCAGAGCCACCGATCTGGGAGCAGAGAACTGGCTCCGAGCTCCCTCTTCCCCTCAACTACTAAGACTTCATTCCCTCCACCCAGAATAAAAATCGACGTGATACTCTCCAGCGAAGCTGATCTTTCTCACTCTCCCTTTCTTTCTTAATTATATTACTTGTGTGTATTTAATGCAATCCCTCTAGCTGCTCTTCTTGTGTCCCAGTTCCCTGGGGCGCAGCAACTGGTGCCAAAACTACCGTGAACCAATCGGAGAAATCTGCAAAGCTGGGCTGGGGCCAGCCCCAGTCACGGGAGCACTCTGACTCCAAGTTAATTCCTTTCAAACGTGGGATGTGGTGGAAAGTGCCTTGCTACCGAGGGCTACCTGTGCCATGACGCGCTAGGTGGACACTGCTCTGCCCTCCGCGTGGGGACCGATCCGGGGACACCGGTACTGTACGGCAGGGAGGCAGGGCCAGGTATTTAGATGGTTTGCGACTGGTTGACAGCTGAAGGGCACAGAGAATCCACAACAATCGCAGTTTCCTCCCCCTAGACAAGAGATCCATGGAAAGGGGAATATTTTTTTGTGCAGTGAATTTGGAGAACAGTTAAGGGTCTGTTTCTGGCCCCAGAAAAGCCCAATAAGGCACCTTCGCTGCTGACTTCACCCAGAACATGATCAGGCTCCAGGGAACCTGTGTGAGCATGTAAGAGGGCATGGGAGAAGCCATGCAGCCTTGGTGTGTGTGAAATCGGATTGATAAGGAAAGGGGTAGGGATGCAGCCCAGGGTGGGAGCAGAGAAGATAAGCACAAAGGTGTAGGCAGAGGTGGAGTTCTGGAGAGCTTTGGAAGTTGGGCAAGTGAAATTGAGAGGGATGCAGGGAGCAGTGCTGCAACGCACGAGGGGGTTGGGGCAGAGGGGCAGGACCCCCGGGTTGAAGAAGGGGCAAGGAGAATCCTGGAATGGAGACACGAGAGAAATCACAGCCTTAATGCTGGTAAGATTGTTTTCCATGCTTTGCCTGAAGGTTCTCACCATTCTGACCAAGAAAATGGCATCTTACCTTCTTTTTTAAACCACTTCCAATCTGACACACGCACAGGCCTTGGCAGAGAAGCTGCCGCACGCTAGAGTACCAATAGCAAGAGCAAAGATGCTGCTTTTCAGTATCTTTTTTTTGCCAGTTCTGTGCTCCCTGAACACGGATCACCTCCCAAAAGCACGAGCTAGCTTCTGCGCTCCCAAGGCTCGTGCAGAGGCTGCAGCCTCGTGTGGAGGGCAGCCCTTTGTCGGGATGCTCCTCCTGAGCTGGCGCCCATAGCAGCGTGGCCATCCAGGGCAGGTGCTCTTCCCACCCCTGGTTTTGGTTCTCCACTCCCTTGCCCAGAGCCTGCTTTTGAAGCCTGCTGTGCTACGCACGATCATTTTGAGGTTTATTGTTCAGCACAGAGGAGAGCGGTGGCTTCTTTCTTTTTCCTGTTCTCTGTTTAAAAGCAAAAACACTCTGGAAACGCTCTATCAGACACCCTGTGGATACAAAGCTGAGTGTGGTTCTGTTTGTTTTCTTTTGTGAAGCATGTAGCTCGGTTACTCTTAAAATTTTGATTTCCCATCCTGGCTTCTACTACAGCTAAGGCACAACTATTAACACCCCGAGCTGAAGCTCAGAGAATAAAGCAGATCAGCTCAGGCCTCAGTTAATAAACTCGGGGGCCTCACAGAGCTGTGATGCAGGTGTGTTGAGGTTAGGGATTACATTTTAATTTTTCAGCGTGCTGTCATTGATGAGTTTTAGGACAGAGTCTGTTAGGCATCCAGCATGGGATTAACTCCCCTATTGACATGCCGACAGCATCTGAAAAATCCCACCCTTCAGTGTGAGAGGATATCAAATGTTCTAAAGTGAGGAGCCTTGCACTGAATTAAGGCTTCTCTGCTTTCTTCCTGGGTGTCTGTTAAGCCTTGCCGTACATGCAGGATAGTACATGTGGAAATAGTAATTGCAAGCCCATTATTATTATTGCTATAATTTATTATTAGTGTGTTTTTTATTTTACGATGCCCACGTGTGCAGGTAATTCACAGAGAAGTACACTTAACACCGGTGGAAGGTGGGAAGGCTTAGTTAACTGCAATAGCCTTGGATCCAGTTTTGATACCTGTTTCTGTCATAAAACTTCCTCCCCTGACTTCAGGCAAATCACTTCGCGGGAGCTTCTGACAGCCCCGTTGTACTGAACAGCGCTTTGGGAGTGAGTCAGCCCTGGAAGAACCCTGCTGTCGGTTTTCAGCGAGGGGCAGTTGGTTCGGATCCTCTTAAGTCCGCGTGCACCTGACCCTCTTCCATGCAGGGAAATAGCCTTACCGCTGTGCAGCGGGGGGAAGGAGGGATTCAGTAAGTCAAACTCTTACAGAGTTGTGAGTTGCTGACTGTGAGATAAGGCAGATATGAAGGCAGATAAATATCTGTTTCAATAAGGTTACGGCCTAAATAGAAACTACACAACAAATACGGTTGTCTCCTATCTTACACTAACGACAGCAATTCCTGCCTAAGAGCTGGTACTGGAGAAGGCTGACGTGGCTTTGACGGCCTCACTCTGGCAGGGTACGGAGATCTCTTATCTACATTTAGGGAAAGCATCCGAGGCGCTGGGTGCTGGATCAGTCGGTGGGTCCCACCTTTGCGGAGAGGATGCCGGAGCAGTGCTTACATTCCGTCAGAAGCGCTCATCCAAAGGAGGCGGCTTGGGGCTGCGCTCAGGCTGCCTGCTTCGGTGTCTGATCGAGGAGGAAGACCAATTCAGATTACCAGAGAGCAGTGACCCTAAGCCGGGCTTACGTGAGGAGGGCCGCAGGCAGAGTCCTGCCCAACAAATGGGATCCAACCGTCAGTCCATTGACTCCAACGTGGGTTGGTTGGTCTGTCGGTCGGAAGGGTATGGCCTTCCACACGGTGAAATCAGAGCTGCTAAGGTGAATCTTTCCAACTTCCTCATGTAAGGCTGGCTTTTTACAGCTTTGCAATATGTCTGCAGGATGTTTTCATGAACCGAATGTTTGCCAAAAGTTCACAGATCAGTTACAAAACAGATGTACTTTTTTTTTTTTTTTTTTTTTTTTTTTTTTTTCCTCCCTTTCCTACTGGTAAGGAAGAGTTTGTGCAGTAATTGCAGGCAGGTTGGGAGATGTTTTCTTCATAATTCTCCTTCTTATGAAATGTTTATGAAACACCTTCCACAAATCGGTTACGCAAGCAAGCTGAAGAGCTTTGATCATTTTCCATCGCCCTCAATATGTTTCTTAGTTTGTTTTGCTTTTTGTTTTTGTTTTTAGGCCAGAGATAGGTAAGAAACAATCCATCCTTGGCCAGGCCCAGCAGATGTTCTAGCCAACTAAGGAAAGGACTCTCTTTCCATCCAGTCACCCTTCCTGTGTTTTTCACTCTGACTGCCTGAGGGCAGCTGACCCTATTTTAAGGCTGTGAAAACATCCACTTGAGATTTCCAAGTGTGATTCCTTTCCTATCCCGGAGGAACCCTCGGTAGCTCGACGTACGGGTGCCGCCACCTGCCGTTCCCTCCTCCGGAGAAGCTCCAAGCTGCTCCCAGCCCTGCCCGGAGACTCCCCTCAAGCCCAGGGGGAAGAAGATGTCTGTAGATTCACGGCTGGCCACCCAGGCTCCGCATCTCTCCCTAGCTGGATGAGTTTGCAGCCCATTCCTTGGTCCCGCTGGTTTACACGTCGTTTTTTCCTTAGACAGCGTTATTTCCCCAAATCAAATGCAACGGGAAGAAACTTAGCTCTGCCCTCTGTGACTTCTTGTTCCCCATTCCCTCTCTGGCCTGATTGTCATGTCAAACCAAGGTCCTGAGGAAGCCCAGTGGGATCTGGTTTTAACCAAATCACAGTCGCTTGCAATGTCTTAGCAGGGTTCTCATCAAATTCCTACATGAGGTGATTCTGTCATAATTTCAAACTTTTTGGTTCCTTAAAGAAAACTTCTCTCGTGTTTGTGGAAGGTGCCTGCAAATATGAGTCAGATGCACTGGGAAAGGAGAAGGCAACTCCTCCCATTGTTTTATTAATTTGAAATTTACATTATTTTAAGGGAGTCTCATGATATTGAGTGGCCTCGCCCACAATGTGTGTGGTTTTTTGGGGTTTTTGGTTTTGGTTTTTTTAATGTACAGTTGGTAATACTGCCGGTTTAGCCAGGGAAAAAAAAAAAAAAAAAAAAAAAAAAAAAAAAAAAAAAAAAGAAGGTGCAGGATTTGCATAAACCGTCCCAAAAGTTTTGGATATACCCCGAATTCTTGCTAATGAACAATTAGCCAGCTGCAGGCCTGTTGGGCAGAGGAAGAGGAGGGAGAGGTAAATTTGAGCCTAAACCCAATAAAAATTGGTGCAGGGAAGAAGGATTTGTCAAGAACACACAGGTTCCCGCCCACTGCGCAGGAGGGAGCCAGAGAATTCCAGGGACGGGGGAAGGAGCAGTGGGAGATGTTGTTGTTTTTAAATCAGGAACCGGTCCTTTGCCAAACCCACCTCCCATTCTCATATTGTGCGATGCCGGGATGCAGCTACACACCCCTTTCACCCTGGAATGCTTCCAAATCATTCCGCTTGGCAGCTGTAAAAATTGATTTCAGTTTGGAAATGGCTTGTGCTTCTTCAACACTTCACTCCTATTGGGACCACAACTCAGGCGGGATCAAGTGCCTTGCTCTCTAAGACACGAATAACTTTTCTTTTTGGGACTGTTCAGACTTGGATGACTACGTTGTGTGAGGCAGACACACATGAATTGCAAGCAGGAGTAAATTTTTTTTTTTTAATTATTTATTTTTTTTCCTTTTTGGCTCAGATGAGTTCTTTTTAATGAGCCGTCAAAGAAAAACGTGCATGAATCCATTTGCCTGCAATGACTGGATGGCTCAGGGGTAACGGTGTATTCTCCCGAGCCTTTTGTCTGACATTTAGGAACTTAGACGCTATCCGCGTTGATAGTGATCAAGAAGATCCTTCCATCTGATTTTTTTTTTTTCGCCAGGCTAAGAGGGATGATCATGCCAACCTGAAAGGTAGGAAAGAACTGGAATTTATAGCATGTATAACTCTTGTTGCAAGGAGCTAGTATTATTGCAAAACTAGTTTCGGCAATATCCAGAGCTATAGTTGTAATGAAGGGAGATGTTGTAATTCTCTTCCCTTCATGTAGGACCTTCCAAAATGTAGAGAGGTTAAAGTTACGGGGCCAGCTCCCTGCACTGCACCTTGAGCCTCTCGTGATCACATTTTCTCCTTTGCTCCCGCTCCCGTGGGGATTTGTGTGTTTGTTTGCTTTAGTCAAATTGAATTAAAACCTCCCGCAACCAAATATATTCGCTTGGGCCATTGTTTTTTAAAAGCTGAATTTCTTGTCCCCCTCTGCTGGTGGGAGGTTGTATGACCTAAAGTCCACACCAGCACTGCAAGACCCTGGCATCGGTGACCCCGCTTGTCTCCTGGGGGACGTATTGCTTGGGAGTAATTTGATGGGAGATGGTGAGGTTCAGCCCTAGTAGTAAGAGTGAATCTTCAGTGCTGAGCCCGTGGACAGGGTTTTCAAGACCCGTCCTTTCTGGTGTCCCCCTGTTTTTTCCGGTCTGTGTAAGCTGAAGCATCTTCTTGAACTGGAAAGGCTTAGATGAGGAATGGGACTCATGATGTGAGGAAAAACTCGAGCCTAAGTTTCCAAATCGTTTGCTTGGATCTTTTGTTAGAGAAAATGCGTTCCAAGAGCTCTGTATGACTTTTCTCTCTCCTGTGGATGGCATCGGCGCAGAGAGACTCTTCAGGCAGCTTTCAGAAATTAATCTAAAAACTTCTAAAGTCTCCTCAACCAGGTCCCCCCTTCTCCTGCCCCCGTCAGCCTTATCAAAGGATTTAAGCTAGTCCAAAGTGATGTAACAGTTTTTTAGTTGGGTTTAGGGGTTGGGTTTTTTTTGGTTTGTTAGGTTGGTTATTTTTTTGCTTTTGTTTTTAAATGTAGTATCAAGATTAGAAAGTAACATGGAGACTATGGAATAAACCAGAACAAGGATTCCATTCTGGTCCTTGGATAAATTCTTCTCTTAATAATGTGGACTCAGAAGTCATGATTTTTTTTATTTTTATTTTTTTTTTGTAGACAGGAACATTTCTTGAAGTCTCAAGTAGGTCGAAATGACCACTAGACAAAGGGCTGACAGCTGTGAAGTTTGCCAGTTCTTTTTTCCACAGCTTTTAATGAAGCGGATTTCTCCTTGCCAGACCAGTGCAATTTTTTGTTGCTTTCTGGTAGAAGCTAAGCAAATACGTTTGATGCCTGTGGTGCTGCATTTTCAAGTCTGGATGATTACACTGCTTTTTGAGGTCTTTTACTTCATGACCTTTCCTTTCGTATCCCCTTGTACCTGCAGAACAAAATGAGAGGCCATCCATAACCAACCCCATATCGGTTTGCGAGCTGTGATTTATAACGGAGAACTGCTTTGTGTCTTCCTTGTAACTCCACAAAATGCCTCAGTGTGTTTGTCTGAGGAAAGCACTCACATGCGTAAAACTTGCTAGGTCACTGGAACTTGGTTAACTTCCTAAAGCGTTTTCATCCGTGTGTTTTAACTGAGCAAACTGCAAGCTTCCCCTTGGCTTGGCAGAGCAGGAAAATTATGTCCATGTTATAAACTGGAGAGCAGAAGGGAACGACCACGCCTGTCTGCAAAGCCAGGGATGGAAGCAGTGAGTCCTGACCTCTCACTTTTCCCTGAAAGGAGCCTCTTCCCGATCCTTGCAGCCTCTCAGACTCCAAGCTGCCCCACGCCTCCCGCATCCCCTTGTCTCTGCTCCCTAACCCTACAATTCGTTCTTTTTTTCAGATTAAAACCGAAGACCTCAGCGACTCCTTGCAATCCACAATCCCCCCTAGGTCAGGTCACCTTGTGCAGGGATCATCAATGATGCCCGGAGGCCAAATCGCAGGGGTAAGTGACTTTGCTGCTTGAGGGATCCAGAAGCCTGTAACGGCACTGGTTGGTGAACCTCTGGAGAAGCAGCTGGTTTTGAGACACTTGCCAATTTACGTATGCGTTTTGAACGTGGCAAAAGAAGACTCGAGGGTATGATGGACTAAATTGGAAAAGTGAACCTGTGTTGGCAAAAGGCAGCTTCCTCCTCAGCCTCTTTCTCTTCTGCAGGAAGATTTACATGGGTTCAAAGGTAGACTGGACACAAACTTGGAAGAGATTTCCTTTGAGGGTTTACTAAGTAGGCAAACCACACGATGCTCAGGAAATCCCTTGAACTGAAAATAATTGGAGACTGAGACAACACCAAGGGGAAGTGTTAGATATACTTGCCCTGGTCTTCCTCTTTCACGAATGTCTGTTTAATGCTATTGTTGGAGATAGGATTCTAGGCTAGGTTAGCTCTTGATCTGAACCACTGTAGCCATCCTTGAATATGTTGCCTCAAATTGATTTACGCCAGAGAATAAATTAATTCCTTGAGGGATTTTTTTTTTTTTTTTTTTTTTTTTTTTTTTTTTTTTTTTTTTTTTTTTTTTTTTGCACTAAGGTAAAAAAATTGGAGATTAGCACTTAACTCTTATTAAATTCTAGTGGGAGTTAGAAGCCAGAAGGCCACACAGCTGCTCCATAATCTCTCCCCTCATTCTTTCACGGGGTATTTCAGAGCCCTTACACAACTGAGGGACTGTTCAATTTCCTCAAAGCTTCAAAACAATTCTTGAGAAGCTCAAAGACTCATCTTCTTGAGTAATGATTTCCTTTAAAAATGTGCCTCTAAAGCAAGTTGCTCTTATTAGGGCATTATTTTTTTTTTGTATATCTATCCCAAGCAAATGCAAAAAAAAAAAAAACCAAAAAATACAGCCGAAAACTTCAGATCCTGGTGTACCTCTGGATCTGTAGCTCTCCAGTGCATGAATTAGATAAATCTGTCGCGTTGAATGAAAAGTGTGAATGGGGTGAAGGAGCAGGGAAGCCTTATGAGAGGTGATGCTGTGCAAAGACCCTTGTGTTCCCTTTGCTTTCCCCATAGGATATGAGCTCTCTTCACACCCTGCAGCAGCTTGTATTGCTTCCCGGTCACATGCAGTCGGTTCCCCAGTTTCTTCTGTCTCAGTCTCAGGCTGGGCAACAAGGTAAGAGAAATAAAAGCTGCCAGGGCATCGTTATAAGCAGATACACATCTAGGAAAAACTTCCCTTCTCGTGACTGTTGCTTTTAACCCGATCTGTTTTCCCAGGAGGAGGGTGTCTGCTCCCCCGCTATGTTCCATTTTCCCCCTGTGCTGGTTCCCACCCCTGGGATGCTCCCGGACGCCTGTAGCTGCTCCGGGAAGGGTCCCACTCGGGAGATGCTCCTGGCACCTGTGGCTTGTGTGCACCAAGAGTGCCACCTTGGGGCCAGTCTTCACAGGCTGGGTAGGGATCCCGCCTCTGAAATTCAGGATAGCATCTGCCTGGCTCTCAGCAAAACAGCAAGGAGCCTGCTCCTTGGGGAGCAGTTGCAGCCTGCCTGGGCTCCCAGCCTCGCTGGGTTAGCACTCTTCGTTTCTTCCAGAAAACTGATGAGAGGTTGAGTTGATCTCTCTAAGTACCTTAGAGGGAGAAGCAAACCCAGGGAAGGAGCTGAGCTGCTCTGCTGGAAGGACGATGCTGGCACCAGAACAAAGAGGTCTAACCTAGCCAGGAGCAACGTGGGGATGAGAGCTGAGGAGTTTGGAGTTGCCAGTGGTTGTTCCCAAATCTCGCTCCAAGCCATGGGGCAGGAGAGGACAGGAGGTCTAACTCCTTCTGAAACCCCGTGTAATCAGCTCCACGAAAGGGGTGAAAGGACTGAGGACAGAACTCTATGCTTGGGAAAGTCCTTGTGTTTCTATTTTTACTGCCAATATTTTTCGTGGCATTTCTCCAGCAACGGGGATACAGGCGTGCCACTGATGAAGTTCTATGCTGCTTATGGACAGGCAAACATCAGCTCTGATCCATCACCTGACGGACGCAAAGGGGCATGGGTCCTTTGCTCACATTCCTGATTTATTTCAGCACAGAGGTCGCTCCACATGAATCAAAATTCCGAACTAAAACCTTAAAATCCCTGCAGCTGGAATCCACTGGTACACACGCTCAAAAAAAACCACCCTGTATTGTGTACGCAAGTGGGAAACCTATTTCTCATTGACAGCATATAAACTCTTCCTTCTACCAAATGATTCTGAGTGATGTATAATGAAACTACTTGATGTATATTTACCGATAATCTAGAATCCACTTTGTATGAAATGGCAGGGTCAGGATAACCTATTGCTTACTGCCTGCTTTTGTTCGTGTATAATAGGAAACGCATTACACCACAAAACAGAAACTTGCTTCCTTTTAATAGAGTTAAAGAGTTTCTTCTCTAGAGAAGAGAGTTTCTTCTGCTAAGCGACTCCCTCTGGCAGCTATAACCCCTTCAACAGATGGCCACTTGTTTGGCCACGAACCCTTTTGGTTCCGGACTTGATAAAGACTGGATATCCTGGCCCGTAGCCGGCTTTTTGTGCAAGAGCACTTCTATTTGAATAGATAATTGCCAGGTTTTAATGATCCTTTACCATGTGATGCACAGCCACTGGGGAGTGAAAGTGAAGGCACAGAATGGTTTTGTGGAATTAGTCGTTTGGTACAGATAGAGTCAGAGTGTTCTTCATACCAAAGAGATGAGCAAAATATCCCTGAAATCGTCCCTTGGACTTTCATGGGGACACCCTCGATGTTTCCTGAGTTCTGACTGGTGGGCGCATCAGTTCATGGATTTCATGGCCAATGAGACTTGGCTGTGGGCCTAATCCTTCCAAGAGCACACGCATTTTGGTTTGTTTTTCTTTTAAAGCTGGTTTTAATCCAGATAAGTTCCCAGGTCTGATTCATTGTGCAGCCTTTCAAACAGCTAATGCTGACACATTTGCATAAGGGGGTGAGAGCTCTGTGCCACGAAGGTGGAAACGAGCAGCCAGGTAGATGCTGGGAATGCTGTCAGCCAAAATATTGCTGCTGAAGTCTTCATCTTACGAAAACACAGCCTCGGTCTCATCAGCTGTCAAACCGGTGAATCCTGAATCCAGTCCATAATTTTCATTTGAGCTAGAGCTCAGCTTTCGCAAAGGTGTTCAATCATGATTTTAAAGACTCCAAATGACAGAGCATCCGCCATGTCCCTAGGCAAGCCATTCCGGTGATTAATTATCTTCACTGTTAAAAATGTGCACCTCATTACCAGCCTGCATTTGAAATTCAAAGTTGTTCCAGCATTAGAGGAGGCTTATTGAAACACCAACCTAAATAAATAAATGGGATCCTGCACATTCAAACCTAAATTTAAAAAAGGAAAGACAGAAAGAGAGAGAGGGGAGAGTGATTGATTCTGGAGATGATCTTTTTTTCCTTTTTTTTTTTTGAGCTGAAGTCCATAAATTTCTATAGTTTTCCCTATAATTGTCAGTTACAATCAATAGAATATATCGTCTGTTTCAAGAAAGGTTATAAATCCTCACGGAATTCTACAGGCTTCACCCACAACAGACTTGAAGAACCTAACTAAATTTCTAGGGGACTACACTGCTTCAGTTGCTACTTAATCCTTTGGGACGTTCCTCATAAGAGATATAGGTTTGTACTTGGCAGTTTGTCAACCGAACAATTACGCAGTCTATAAATACTAGTTTTTGTTAGTTTTATAGATTTCCCTTCTTCTGTCCTTTCATCATTTTCTGTCAGTTTATATATTCTGAAAGAAATTCAATTTATTTGAAATACAGTAGGGTAGAGAAGAAAGGGTCAGATGGCTTCAAAATGACACTTCAAAATGAAATGTATAGTAGAAAGCAGAGTGGGTAGGCTCATGAGATTAACTGTAGGATCGGGATTTTTTTTTTTTTTTTTTTTAACAAGATCAAGTGGCTGAAAGTTGCCGTCAGAAAAGCTCCTGTTGGACATAAGATGCATGGTTTTTTAACAGCTACAATGATTAAGCACTGGGAGAGATCGCCACTGAGGATGTAGTAAATTCTCTGCTGTTTGACATCTAAAATCAAAGTTATGTCTATGTAAAATGTCTGTGCCCTGGTTCAGCCTTAGGTTAATGAGCTACATGCAGGGATCAGTGGATGAGATATTTTACCTATATCATTACTGTAATAATCCCTTTCAGGCTAAAAAGCCATGAAAAGAACCTTTCCTTTCTCATAATCCAATTCAGAGCCACCCACATTTGTAATGGCTGGAATCCTCTTATTTTGAACAAGAGCTAACTAATGTTTTCCACTCAGGGCTTCAGGAGCTTTTCCTGTGCAGCGACGTTGAGCTGCCTCGGTGCTGGTGAAGGAGCTGGGCTGATCGGATCTGTCTCTCTTTCTCTCCCCAGCTTTGCAGCCAAACATCCTCTCCTTCCCTCAGCAACAGGGCAGCCTTCTCCTCTCCCAGCCGGGACCCAGCCTGGCGTCACAGGTAACCTCCCTCACAGTCACAGAATCGGTAGGTTGGAAAGGACCTCGAAGCTCCTCCAGTCCAACCGTTAACCCGGCACTGACAGTTCCAACTACAGCAGATCCTTAAGCACTAAATCAACCCGACTCTTCAACCCCTCCAGTGATGGGGACTCCCCCCCTGCCCTGGGCAGCCCATTCCAACACCCAACAGCCCCTTCTGCAAAGAAATCCTTCCTAATATCTAGTCTAAACCTTCCCTGGCGCAACTTGAGGCCATTCCCTCTTGTCCTATTGCTTATTACTTGGCTCCAGAGACTCATCCCCCCTCTCTGCCCCCTCCTGGCAGGGAGTTGCCGAGGGCCAGGAGGTCTCCCCTCAGCCTCCTCTTCTCCAGACTGAACCCCCCAGTTCCCCCAGCCACTCCCCAGCAGACCTGTGCTCCAGACCCTGCCCCAGCTCCGTTGCCCTTCTCTGGCCACGCTCGAGTCATTCAACAGCCTTTTGGGGTGAGGGGCCCAGAACTGAACCCACTCATCGAGGGGCGGCCTCCCCAGTGCCGAGCCCAGGGCTCAGATCCCTTCCCTGTCCCTGTGGCCACGCCAGTGCTGACACAAGCCAGGATGCCGTTGGCCTCCTTGGCCCCCTGGGCACCTGCTGGCTCCTGTTCAGCCATACATAACGTACAGTCCCCCCTGAGAAGCACCCACCTACGAATCGTGCTGCTTCATTAAGGGCCAGTGGCAGAGGAAATGGTGTGGTTTTCTCTTGTTGTGACTCTACGCATATTTTTTGTTGTTTTAATAGGCCGTGGGCCGTTCTGGACTCCCTGGCTCATCAGTTGAACCCCACCTGGATGTACCCCAGCATTTGCAAGTGGCAAAGCACCTAGCTCCATCAGGAGCATCTGAGGAACCCAGTGACCTGGAGGAGCTGGAAAAGTTTGCTAAGACTTTCAAACAAAGGCGAATTAAATTGGGGTTCACGCAGGTGAGCAGCCTCATCAGTGGGAAGGGTGGAGCCACCTGTGATGGGGACATGTTGGGCTGAGGGAGTTTGTGGCAGAGGCATGGATGGAGGAAGGGCTGGATTAGATACAGTTTGGGTTTCTTTGGAGTATCCCCTTCCAAACACACGAAGGGACAAACCCACCTTAACACTTCATTACCACGAGCTCATTATCTCCACCTTCTCCAGTCCACAAAGGCCTCAGGGGTGTGGGGCAGGTTCCCATGGGAAGAGAAATCACTTCCTCTGCAACACAGGTCACGGAAACAAGGCTGAACCTATTCTGGAAGCAACCTGAGAGGTGGTCGGACAGCAGGAAGCTGTGGGGGGTTTTCTGAGCTCGTGTTGTGATTTGGATCTTCTCTGGCAGGGTGACGTCGGACTTGCCATGGGGAAGCTCTACGGCAACGATTTCAGCCAGACCACTATTTCCCGCTTCGAGGCTCTCAACCTGAGCTTTAAGAATATGTGCAAGCTCAAACCCCTGCTGGAGAAGTGGCTGAGTGACGCAGGTAGGTGACGTTACATGCAGAAACGCCACCAGCCTTGGACAGGGTGAGAGGATCCAGCCAGGAGCCCCCAGTAAAAGCCAGGAAAATCAAAGCTAGAGCTATGACCTCTGAGATCCGTGGCCGGGCTGGTGACAGACTGCCTTCCCCTGCGGATCACATGGCGGGTGGCACAGCAGGCAAGATATCAAACCACATCTATCTTTTCTCATGGCAATTTGGAGTCGGGGGGCAGTCCCTGCATCACCTCTTGCTGTGTTGCTTGGCCTGGGGCAAATCACTGGGCTAGTCCGTTCAGTCCCTCCTGTGTAAGCCAGAAAGAATAGGAAGGGACTCCTCCTAAAATGCTCAGAGATCTGCCCACGAGCAGTCATTAGAAACGGAAGGTATCACGCAAGGGGAATCCCCGGTAGCAGCAGGATTAGGCTGATGTCCTCTGCTGACTGCAAACTGCTGGAGGAATGACATTAGTCTGATGTGCTTCACCCAGCCCGTCAGGAGTTGCGGGTTTGACCAATTTATAATGTCAGGAGGTGTCTCAGCTACATGAGGCCTGAGCCCGGAGGTGTAAGTCAACATCCTTAACTGTGTGAAATTGCATCACTGGAAAATGCGTGGTCCCCACCAGAGCTGGCTGGAAACCAAGCTGGAAAAAGGAAAAACAGTGTGTTGATTAAAATCTTAGCACTCATATTTCTTTCATGATTTTGGACAAGATCGGTGATGGATTGGGACTGCTGGAGCAATTCCGATCATCATCAGAGGAAGGATCAACAACGCAGGAACATTTTACTTATTTTTAGGAGGTGCCATAATTCCCAGAAGGGATCTAGGAATGAAAATAATTATCTTCTTGAATATCTCTTTTCTCCTCCCTCTCTCCCCAGAATCTGCCCCTTTGGATTCTTCCATGAGCACTCCCAATTCCTACCCCTCAGTGAATGAGATGTTTGGACGGAAAAGAAAGAAGCGAACCAGCATCGAGACCAATATTCGCTCCACGCTGGAGAAAAGATTTCAAGATGTGAGGGGAAAATCTTGCCGTGTGTTGTGAACTCTCTCCGAGTTTAGCATTTGTGAGGTCATAGTGGCACTGAATCCTCAGAGATTTCTTTTGTTTGTTTGTTTTGGTAGCAGGTTAGAAAGGGGTTAAGAGGAAAAGGGTCAAAACCAAAGAAATTGGATCAAATTATTTTTTGGTAAAGCTCTTTGCGGGCCTGTGTCGCTGGGACTGTGTGGCCATGGTGCAGCACGGAAACGGATGCCTCGTTAAACAGGTCTTGTGAGACCCCCAGGTATTGCTGTCAAACCATTTTTAGAAGTAGAGACTTTTACACTTTAAGCTTGAGGGTTTTCAAGAAAAATCACTACAGAGAGCAAACGGGGCTTTAAATCAGTAGGAATAAATTGTGCGTTGAGAAGTTTTCATCAAAACTGGCTTTGACCAGCCCCCAGTTTTTCTTGGCTTCTCCCTCAGATCTGATCATATAAAAATTTCCTCCTAAGACTGTCAATGAGAACAAAAGACAGGCATTGCCAGATCATTATCAGCACTTCATTTTTAGCTAGTATGAGGCATTCTTTGTAATGGGAAAACTGTCTTGGCATCTCCCTCCGACTCAGACCAAAACCCGTAGAGCTAAATGCTGTCAAATGCACCAGAAAATAAGTGACTCAGAAGGAAGGATAGGTACTATTATTTCCCTTTATAAATAAAGGATGGAGGAAGAAAAAGAAATGGCTTTTCTGCGACGGTGCAGGTAGGCGTACAAACAGCACTCAGCGCTCGTGTGCCCGGTGTAGTGACAACAAGACCGCAGTCATTACCGTCCCCCCAGCAATGCTTTAGGGCGCTGGTGAGACCAAAGCGCGTGGTGCTTTGTGCAGTAACAGGGCCAGGGATGTGACTCATCCCCCGCTGATTCCATGAGACTCGATGTTGAATCAGAGGTGCTTTCTGGTTCACAGAACGTAAGCCCTCACCCAAATATTTACCCTTTGTCTTAGAAGCAAATTTTCTCCCCTCCCCGGTTTCCAGCCAACCCCACCTCTGCCCTTCCAGCAGCAGAAGCATACGTGATGCTGTAGGTTACAGCTCCTGGGGGATCTTTAACCTCCTGCCCTTTCTCAGCAGAACCCCAAGCCCAGTTCAGAGGAGATATCCTTGATAGCAGAGCAGCTCTCCATGGAAAAGGAGGTGGTTCGGGTCTGGTTCTGCAACCGGCGCCAGAAGGAAAAACGGATCAGCTGCCCGATGCCATCCCCCATCAAATCACCTATCTACAATTCCAGACTGGTGAGACACTTTGGATGAAGGAGTTCTACGTGCCGTCCCAGACAAAAAGGGGAAAGGGCAGGGGGATGCAGCAGGGTTTGATGGAAAAGGAAACAGGCCAGGACGCTTCCTTGCACCCTGAGCTGCTGGCAGGCCCACTCCTCCGTCCAGAGTGTGCAGAGAGGCAGGTGGGCTAGCCATGGGTTGGACATGTACTCACCATCCCAGCTTGGATGGGATCACATGCCCGCACTTACAGAACTTTTATTCTATTAGTGAAAACAACAGAAAGAAAATACAAGTTACCTAGAAAGTGGAGCTCAATATAATTGGAGGATAATTTATCCAAATAGGGGTGCTATCCCAGAACTTTTCACCCTTAGATTGGTCAATAAAAGCTTTCCAAAGTTAACAGAGTAGGAATCAGCGCTCCATGGAACGAGAATTAAATCCATTCATGTCAACAGAGTTGTTAACTCTGAAACCTAATGGTAACCATTTACATATCAGCTTGTTGTTTTACAAGACCTGCAGAATACACTTCCGTGGTGTTAACTGCCCTTCTCTCATGTTGTACAGTCGCACTTTGGCAAGTGTATTTTCATTGCCAGGAAGGATGAGGGAAATTGTTGTGAGAGTTGGTGAAAATGTGTCCTTGTAATCTACTGTCGGTGGCTACTGCGGGTAACAAGCTACTACTGCGTTTCGGCTAGTTAATAGTTGCGTGGCTGCTTCCACATATAAAAGTGGCAGGAACCTCCCTACGGTGTTGTTAGTGCCAGAGCACATGTGAGTGGGAGGGAGAGTACGTCCTCGCAAGCAATATTTTATCTTGAAATCTCCTGGGTTTTGGAATTATCCATCAGAAGGCGGGAAAAGATCACAAGAAGTTGGGTCACTTGTTGCGCAACACGTTTGCTCTACAGTCACAAACACAAAATGCCGCTTGCAAGCCATGAATTTTTAAAGCAGTAGCTTCGGTGAATAATTTTCCTGTGGATGCGTTGTGCAAAGTCTGCCTTTGCTCATCAGTCGTTCCGAACAAGCGCTGCCTGTAGTTAAGGCATCACAGTTGAACAACAAATGCCCCAGGCTCGTTTTGATTGCAGCCACCAAATTACTAATTGTCACCTGAGAATTCTCACCCGTCAAGAAGTCCCTAGAGCAAAAAGGGATTGTGCCTAAAAACCAGAGTGAGCTGGGAAGTTTCAGACTGGGAATACCCGGTCTGGGAATAAACATCCACCGGGCAGCAGCTCCTACCAACCGGATCTTGGGACTTCCAGAGAGTTTGGCTTGTGTTTGATAATTTCAGGCTTTTCCATTAGTTGATCCATAAATTTAGACCTATGTAGAGAGTGTCAAGCGCATGTAACGCCCGTTTTGGTTTCTTTCCATGGTCCTGGATATGGGAATGGTGCTTCTACCCTAGACTATAAATAGAAGTATCTGTGGGAGCCTCAGATGTAGATAAGGAGCCTGCCTGGGAGCCAGCACGCTCTAAAGGGAATGTGGAAGGAGTGGCATTTTGTGATCTACACCCTCACAGCGCCAGCTGCTTAACCGTTCGCTTCTGTTTCTCTCCAGGTCTCTACCTCAGGGTCCTTGGGGCCCCTCTCTGTCAATCCGGTGCATAGCACCATGCCTGGGACGGGTAAGCCTTGAGAATCCTGTCTCCCTCACCGTTCCTTCCCTCCTTTGCTCTTGCTCTCTGAGTTTAGGTCGCATCTGCAGGCCACTCAATAAAACCCTTGGGTTTGGCCAGGGGAAGTATCCCCACATAACTAGTGTGCAAGGGATAAAAACAGGCAAGTCTTTCCTTTGACTGGAACAACAAGATGGAAAGCTTCCTGGGCATGATAACCTTCCCAGGGTAATCCCAGGCAAATTTTATTGGCCACTTAGGTTTGGGAGCCAGGCACACCTAGAAGGCAAACAAGAGGAGTGCCCGGGGTTAGGTTACTGCGTAGCCTCGGCAGAACACAGTCAGATCCCCTCTGAGAAGTGGGATTCACAGGAACAGAAACCAAGTCACAGTCCTGGAGACCCCCACCCTCTGCAGGGCAGTGAACCCGTGAACCACAGGATGGGTCCATGACACGGTGGGAGCGTTTGGGCTTGGGCTGTCCTTAGCAGGAAAAAAAAAAAAAAAAAAAAAAGGAGATCCCGGTCTTATTCTGCTTTCTCTGCCACACAGTAACATCATCGTGCTCCCCAGGCAACTCCAGCAGGCCCTCGTCCCCTGGCAGTGCACTCCATGCCAGCAGCCCCGGCACAGCCCAGAGCAACTCCAAAGCTGCCATGAATTCGTCCGGTTTCAACTCTTCAGGGTAAGGCAGCGGGGCCCCACAGCTTGCTCCTTGGCCAGAGGAGGGCTTGGGGAGAAAAGCGGTGGCACCATAGCGAAGAACGTGCAAAGCCCGTAGAGACTCCAGCAGTGTGGAGCGATGGGCTGGCACGTTCTTACATGAAGCTTCACATCGCACCTGAAGCTTCTTGGGATCTGGCTATTTTTCTGCTTGAAGACGAATAGTACATCAAGTTTTGCCTGAAAAACTGTGCTGGTTTAAAAAAGGGAAAAAAAAAAAAAAACACAAAACAACAAACCATGAACCAAAAACCTGAATATAAATGCTGGCCATAAGGACTGTCCTAAGCAGTGTGGAGGGAGCAGAGAAACGCCTGTTTTGCTGTTTCTGCTTGGATAACCCCCTCCACGGGCAGTTTTCTCTCCTGCGGTGCCACCCAGAGAGCTCTGCTGCAGAGCAGCTATTCCACGGTGGCAGATGAAGGAGGATTTTCCTCTGCCCTGCCTTTAGGTGCTACCACGCATGTGGGCTCAGAGCCCTCCTGGTTCTTTCACCGAACGCGCCTCTGCCACACAGCCTGTGCTGCTCAGGCCTCCCTGCACTGGTAGTTTTTCCGCTCCATTGCATCAAGGATGCTGTGTTAGTAGGAAGGCAACAGAGAGCAGAGGGCGTTACCGGTAGCTGCTGGGCTTCCTGAGTCACGGCTCGGGCTGCGCGTGAATCAGACCCTCGTCTTACGCCAAGTCCAACAGCCGGGCAGCGCGTGAAATCAGGAGCACAATGGAAGATGTCGCTTAGAAAGACAGGGGGGTTTGCTCTGAGCTCCCTGTAAGAGCTATCTGCTGGCTGCCAGGTCGAAGTAAGGTTACAAAGGAAGTAATAATGATTTTTATTTCAAGGGAAACCGTTAACTACGCGGCAACTGTAGCTCTTATTCCCTGTGTTGCAAACAGATCTTGGTACCGATGGAATCAACCTACCTACCTCCACTGAGACGACTCCTCCATCACGTGTCAAAGAAGCTCTGACTTCCAGCTATGGACCAACTTCTCGAGGAACAATGCTTGGGGCAACATCTGGCATTCCAGTGCCTTCAAAATGCCGCCAAACGAAGGTCTTGTTTAAGGGAGCCCATAGCAGCAGAACTCTCCGGGGACTCGCACTGCAGCTGACCTTCCCCAAGGATTCTCCATGCCAACAGTGACATTATAACCCTCTTCCAGGCATTCACTTCAGGAATGAGCCCTTGCTTAGCACTATTAGCATGAAACACTGCCCTCTGCTTGCAAATCTCTGCGCTCACACTGGATCGCCTGGCAATCTCTTAATCTGGAAGGATTTCTGTAGCAGGACCCCCTTTTCCCCCCTCACTCATTTCAGAGCTGTAAGAAGGGTCTATCATGCTGTTACTATCACGCACACGTACCATAAACCCCCAAACTGAGCCGAGCTTACCCAGTTCATTTCACCAGAGACCTGTGTCTAGATGTGAGCCTTGGTTTTCAATCGACTCCCAAGGTCAAGGGCACTGTGCTTGATCCACTACCAAACTCGCTTTGCTTTGAGCCGTTCTGCTCTGTTTCTAAAGGTGTTGCTTTTTTTTTTTCCTTTTTTTCCTTTTTTTTTTTTTTTTAATTAAGTATTTTAGAGCCTTCTTATTTTTTCCTTTTAAAAAAAAATTGTTGTCTTTTGCAAAATTTGTGTCCAGGTCTTGTTATTGTTCACAGCTGGCCCCGCTGGAGGACGTCACTGTTTGAAAACCTTGGGTGAACTTCTGACTCCGTTGAACACAGAGCAGTTTCTGTTGATGGGACAAGGATTAGTCTTGACCCTCCCTTCTTTCTTTTATTCATCCTTCGGGTTTTATCTGATACCAAATGAAATCAACCTCTCTGGAGTAGAGGTGTGCATGTGTTCTGGTCTTTCCTGAACTGTAAGTAACGTAGTTTGCCTGTTCTCTGCAGCATGCTCTTCGGTTCCTGGGAGGACAAGTTGTATCGCTCAGGTGCGAACCTTGAGGTTTGTGTGTGCAAGTGTTTCTTAACTTCATGAGATGCCAAAGTGTAGGAAACTTCGACTTTCACAGCATATCACCAAGGAAATTGTTGTTCTGTGGCAGCTCTCCACTTGAAAAGAGGCAGATATTTAATTTTGTTAAAGTAGACTTGAGTAATACAAATTCCCGGTCAGGTTGTCTACGGTTGTCTACATAATTCATTCAGTGGAACTAGAGTAAGTGAGTGAATCCGATTCACAGACTGTAAATAGACATTTTTGAGCAGTAGACTTTGATGGCTTTTTTTTTTTTTTTTTTTTTTTTTTT
>NW_020799132.1:4848299-4852292 GCF_003259725.1 Athene cunicularia | reverse complement strand
CAACAATATTCTAATGGATTTTTTTTTTTTTTTTTTTTTTTTTTAGTTAAATGTGAGCTTTTTTTTTTAAAGTAAAAATCATCCTTTGTCACTTCTGGGAAAAAAAAAAAATATCCATGGTTTCTTATCCTATTCATCGAGTCCTGTGTGATGAATGATTACTACAGGGAGTCTGTGGACCTTAAGAATTTATCAGCTACCTTCACACAAAGTATTGAGCCCTACATGCACAGTGTACATGGAACCGCATTTGTTGCTCTGAGTGAGGTTTTGTCATAGAAGCAGACACTGATAACAATGAGAGAGGGCTGGAAAAGATAAGGCAACATTTCTTGAAAAATGGAAATAAGAAAATATTTCTTTTTTTTTTTAAACTACCAAAATAAGTTTTCTCTAAATGTTCTAACACAAAAAAAAAAAAAAAAAGAGAAACTGTATTTCTGTTTCCCGGATTCCCTCCCACCACTCATTTACCTCTAACTGAAACACTTTCACCATATCTGTTTTTCAGTGGAAACATTAAAATTAAATGAAACTTTTTTTTTTTTTTCAACAAAATGTTGTGATTTAAAAAAGATTTTATGTTGGGAAAGCAAGAAATGTAGATGGGAAGTATTATTCTAACTCTCCTGATTGCCATGGCCCTTCTTTCTGCTGTTAATTAAATTTTCTTACATGCTTGGAGGGTTGATTTCAAGCCTTGTTCTCCACTGCTTTCCAACTATAGTTAGGGATGTGAAATGAATTATTGGGATAAAATCATTCGAAAGCTAAGCTGTGGCAGGTTTGGTACGGCCGCACGGGTGGGTTTTCCTGGCAGACTGAAGGTTTGTTACTGTCTCTAACAGGGACTTCCCTGCAAGAACTGGCTGCTACAGCTAGACTGACAGGAATTAAACGTGACAGCTTTTTCTAGGGTGTGCCTCGATCACAGGATTCTTGAGGAAAAAAAAACCAAATTCTCCTCCAGACAAGAGGATGATACTCCGGCAGTATTTTAAAACAACTGCGTTTGAACTCGGTTGCCCGTTCACTGGGTCGGCTGGGGGGATGGATCCCACCAGCGGGGACCTACCCCTGCCCTTCGCCTCCGCGGGATGCTCCTGCGGGACGGATCTCCCGCTGAGCTCAGGCTCTGGGGACACGGAGCTCAGCTCCCCTCCAGCGCCGGCTCTGTCCTGCTGGAAAAGTCTCCGCGACCCCTGCCCGAGGCTCCTAGTGGAAGATCTCTAGAAACAAATACACTCACGTGTACACAACCAGGGACTGCTACCAGGTTTTATCGGCACGCTGGGATATCCACTGGTGCTGGGTAGAGAAGTGGGGTTGACAGGATATTTTAAGTATTTTGCCTGATTCATTCCCATTAATTTCATGTAAGCAGCTGAGCTAAACTGGTTTGGGAGGCTGATGGGGTGAGATGAGGGGATCTGTACTAAAATGGTGGAGGGTAGGAGAAGCAGGAATGAACAAATTCAGCAGAAATCTATGTTGCAACTAAAACATGCCAGTGTTTTGCTGGATTTTTTTAGAAAGAACCCTCTCCAGAGTTGTGTTTCTCTCCATCTGGTCTAAAAGATTACCAAAACCTATGCTTTTACATGAAAAATTTCAATTCTGTCATAGATTTTTTAAAAAATCCATTCACAACCCAAATCATTGACCTGTACTTGCGTGCCGATCAAGTGTGTGGGAGGAGAATTTTCCTCTCCCGTTTTGGGCTGGGATGGCACGAACCCTGCGGCGTGCCACGATGAGCCAATGTGTATTGACTCAATCATACCTGCCCCGGCTGAACCCTGGCAGGTGCATCGCTGTGGGCTTGTGTCCTTGGAGAAGAAATGCTGCAAGTCCTAAGGGAGAGGTGTGGGTGGTGACTGGCAAAGCCATAACCCCTCCCTCCAGGAGCTGCCTTTCCTCTCCGGCCTCTGACTGGGGCTCCTGTGAGGGCCGGCCAGCGCTGTGAGGGGAGGATGGAGGATGAAACATTTTTCAGGCCAGCCTGAGAAGTGATTTGCATGTGACTGTTCACTGAGTGCGTTGCATAAAGTCAGCAGGATTTGGATTTTCACCAAACAACAGCCCAGGCCAGGGATGAAAAAGAATGGGGGGGGGCTGGCTGTTGCTTTGTAATTATAAAGACCCCTTAAGAAGTTTCTGGATTTTTCAGCTATAATTTTACGATCCTTACTCAAAGCCAGTTCCACGGGAAAAAAAAAGATGTTCAAGTGGTATGAAGGGATCTTGCTCCAGCCCCTCCCTCCTAAGATACAGACCTTCTTAAAATGAATACTCTACACAATGGAAACAAGTGCACCACAGGATGGCAGCTGCAAAGAAAATTACACCCTGTCTCTTTTACTTTTTTTTTTTCCTCCCCTTTTTTAAATTTTTTTTTAAAAAAGGCTATTATGAATATTTAAAGATTAGCAGATAAAAAGGATGAATTTAAACCACTGATCTGTACCTGTGGGATGCTCTTACTTTATTTTACTTCCTGCATGACCTTGAACAGATCACTTAATCCCTATTAGGGAACGGTGATGATAATCCTTCCCTTCTCCCCGTCCTCAACTCGTGCTAAATAGCATAGGTCAGGAATGAGCAACACTGCAGCTGACGCTGCTGCCAGTCATCACAGGAGACATGTAGCAAGCTCGAGTTTCCAAGCTCGTTTCTGCTGTGAAAAATTTCGCGTGATTTCATTGATTCTAAGCAATTATTTAAAAGCTCAGAAGTGACCATTATGATCGCCTTCATCACCCTAGCCTGCAAATTTTACCCAGTAATTCCTGCATTAATCCTAGACCTGGCAGCTGAGCTGTAACGTGGCTACTGATTTCAGAGACAGTTGACAGTCTCCTTGAACACCGGGTAAAGTCTCCCAGATGTTTGAGTCTCTTTTTCAAAAGAGGCCAAAAATAAAGTTGTGAAAGGCAGCTATTTGCAATAATATATTTACAAGTTACTCTATCTGCATACACTCTTATAATATAGAGAAGATACATCAAGATCAAAATCTGGCTTTTAACTGACAGGGACTATTCCACTTCATTTTTAGAAATTCCTCCAAGCAATTTGCTCTCAGAAAAGCAGCGCTGCGTAAATTTTTGAATATTCTTTCTGTAAACTGGGAGGGAAATGACAAATGTATTAAACGCTGAATAATGGTATCTGCACATCAGTACTGCAGCTGAGATCAAAGCCAAGCTGTGTCAGGTGTTGTGCAAACGCATCGTGAGAGCTGATCTCTGCTGAAAAACTGATAAACACAATAACGAGTCTCTCAGATTTTATCGATAAGCTGGTCCTTAATAGGAAAACAAACAGTAGCAGCCGGTTTGTTTCACAAAAAGCTCCAGCTGGAAAGGTAAGGTCTTCATCCCCCTGTCTTCTAGGAATACTTCCAATCTCACAGGAGCATCTAAAGGATTAAAAATATACAGAGCAGGAAATTCCAGCTTTCCAAAGCTAAGAGCCACCTCTCACAGCCATAGATAAACCACGCAGGGAGCAGTTGTCCCCAAGCAGGGAGCAATTGTCCCCAAGCAGATGTGCCTCACTGTGGCTGGAAGGACTCACATAATCCACTGAGCAACCTCCTCGCCACCAAAGCAGCCCTCGGGCCTGAGCAGGCTGCACGCTCTGACCCGCTCTGCTCTCGGGGAGAGGAGCTCCTCTGCTCCACCGCCGTTAGGGCTCCCCACGCATCAGTGATGTGAACCCCGGGAGTGAGTGAAGAGCCAAGGTGCCAGCTCAGTCCCTCCCTAAAACACCCCTGCAGGTCCCATCCCTATCGCCTGTGAGCATAAGGGGTGTAACCCCGCTTATCTTTTATTTTTGTTTGTGGTCTGGATAATCACAAAGTTCTCTGGAGAAATGGGCCAGACCCCACGCAGCTCCAAAATCAAATCAAGGACGTGACAGGCCTGTGGAAGTTACGCTCTGTCTGAAGGTAGACCTCTCTCTCTCGAGCTCCTGCTCTTCTCAGCC
>NW_020799132.1:4842654-4848249 GCF_003259725.1 Athene cunicularia | reverse complement strand
TTTTTTTTTTTTTCATTTGCCCCCCCCCCGGGATTTCCGTGAATGGGCTGGGGTGGCTGCGGAGGCAGACGGCCTGGGTGTCTGCCCCTCGCTGAGGGGGTGCTGTGCTCCCAGCGCCCCGGCTCGGTGTTCAGCAGGATGGTTTCCATCGCTCTCCAAGTGGCCTGCAGCCTCGGTGCCTGGCTCTTTCTCTACATCTGCTTCTGCTCCTGGAACAAGCAGCGTTCCCACGAGTGGAGCTGTCGCTTGGTCACCCTGCTGCATGGCGTGATTGTCACCTGCCTCTCTGGTTACGTGGCTCTCTGGGATGGCCCCTGGCCTCTGACCCATGCAGGTATGTCTGGAGTCTTACCCGTGTCCCTGTCATGAGGCGTGGGCATCTCTTCTTCTGGCGGAGCGGGGGGGCCGATTGCTTTTGCTCTCTGTTCCCTTGTGTGTGCGCTTCTGGGATGGGATTTTATTTAACTCCCCTGCTTCTTCTCCAGCACTTACCACTTCTTACTGTTTAATCTTTTTATTCTTTTTTGGTTGGTTGGTTTATCCTAGCACATACGCAAAGTTTTCAGGTTGGCAGCTCGAGTTTACTGCGGCATTAGGTGTAGCAATGTGTTGAAAATAGGCTTAAGTGCTGTTTGCATCTTTAAGGCTGTAATAACTGCTGGCGTTTGTATGCTGTTTTCTATCGTTAAATCTCAGATAGTTCTGCTGATGGGGTCAGGCTTTCCACGCCTGTTTTCTAAAAGGGAGGCGAGAAAAAGAGGAACCTGGCCCACAGGATAAGGCTGGAAACTGAGGAGGAAGGAGACACCCTCACAACCTGTATTGCTCCATATAGCAGAAGAATGTCTTAAATTAAGACTCCAGGCTTATGTACATCTTTCTTTTCAGGTTCACCAAACACACCTCTTCAGATCCACGTGCTGTCCCTGACTTTGGGTTACTTCATCTTTGACCTGGGCTGGTGCCTCTATTTCCAGACAGAGGGGGACCTAATGCTGTTCCATCACACGCTGAGCATCTGTGGCATGATCATGGTGCTGGGCCTCGGGAAGTCTGCGACGGAAGTCAATGCTGTTGTATTTGTGAGCGAGATCACCAACCCGCTGCTCCAGACCCGCTGGTTTCTGCGGGAAATAGGGTGTTACCACACCTTCCTGGGAGAGGTGGTGGATTTCTTCTTTGTGTTCCTCTTCCTGGTGCTGCGAATTGGGGGAGGAGCTCTGATCATGCACGCGATGGTGACATCCCCTGATCCCAGCTGGCTGCTCAAGGCTGGAGGCCTGGCCATGTACATCGTGTCTTTGGGGTTCATGGCTGAAATCTGCCGCTTCATCAGGAGGAAAATGGTGAAAAAATATCATTCCTGGACACGCCTGAGGAGTATGAATGCACCTGTGAAAACGAATGGGCACTTGGCGGCTCATTAAGGAGTTGTGGATGACAATCCTTTGGACTAGGGTCCCTGCTACTGAAGCCCATTCCTGTGAAAAGAACTCCTAAAAGTGATGTAGAATTGACTTTGTGGCACTGGCAGTGGCCTGCTACCCCTGGAGGAGATGAATCCGTGCTAGGAATGCGGGAAAGCTGACAGAAGAGGGGTTTGAATGGAAAACCGAGGAACCTGGCATGTCTACTGAACTCTCATTCCCTGACTTCTCCACCAATGGTACAGTCTCAAGGAAGGTGGCAATGCCAGACCTATTCAGTCTGCAGCCAATAATTGCACAGTCTCTGTGTTCTGTAATCATTTTGGAGGTAGAATTATTTTACAGTGTAGAGCCAGAAAAATGAATTCTGAAAAATCCCATCTTCCTGCCAGTGGGACTGGGTAGGGGTGTGACCTGGCAAAGATTTACTGAGCCTCACTCTCCCTTAATCCTGGAGTTGGTCAACACGCTTGACTAAGTACTTGGATGAAAGCCCTTGGACAAGATTCATGTGCTTGTGAGGTTATGGTAGAGTTGTCCTTTGAGTGTGTGAAGTGATGGTACTTGAGGTGAGGTCATGTTTTACCTCATTGTTTTTAATGATACATTTCTCTTTTTTGTTTTTTAAAGACTTGCATTCAAGCAGATACTGATCTCAGAGCAGTGTGACTTCACTGGGCTTGACTCAGGCCCTTGCAAACAAGAGTCAAGAATTAGACGGGTGCCAATAAACCCCGCAAGCGGGTGTTCAGCTCGCATTGGATTGCTTTAAAAAAAGATCAGGCACGTTGGTGGGTGAGAGATGGTAGAGAAGAACCCTCTCTGGATGCTCTTTCAGTCCCGAGGCTGGCTTGTTTACAAGCCACTTCAGCTGAGTGCATGGCTAGCAAGTCTAATATGTGACTGTATTTTCAGGGGTGACCAGTAACCTTTAGGCAGATCTCGGTGTAACAACTGCTCCATACCAGCAGGTCTCGGAGTATGGACCAGTTCTTTTGTTTTCTTTACCTCTCAGAATTGTGTTCTGACATTTCCCCTGGTGTTTTAATGTGAATTTCCTTCTCTTTAAGGCTGCAGTTGAGATTTGCTCTCCTATAAAAGCCTCCCTTACAGCTAAGAGACAAATGGCCTTGCGTTGCCCTCAGGCTTAGCAAGTCTGGTTGCCTTTCCTTCCTGCTTTCAAAGACCTTGTTTAGAGGAGCTCAAGAGCTCCTGAAACAGCCTATGAGGCTCTTGCCTAAGTGAGGTGTCACCCCTGCTGCAGAGGTGAAGGAGGGGAGCGGTGGGAACACAGATGATGGGGGGGTGCAGCCTGACTAGCGCCTCCGTGCCTCTTATCTCACTGACCTTGGCACTGGTTAGGGCAGATATCTGCCTTGGCTGGGGATTAGAATAAGGTGTCTGGAGAGATTAAAAATTCCATGAATTAACTTAACTTTTGACATGCCCTCTGAATGCACTGCAGCTGTGAATCCGGGCAAGTTAGCAGGCTACTGTGTTTAGAAAAACGGGAGCCTTGCACCCCTGTAGGTTGCCAGCATGGCTCTGGGGGCCTGGCCTCGTGGGGTATGAAGTCCTGCCAGAGTCGCTGCGCTCTTCCGAAAACTCCTGAGTGATGAGACTTTCTAATAAAGTTATGTTCTCTTTTTAAAAAGAAATGATTGCTGTAATGTTCTTTTGTTCCGGGTGTTAAGGAGGCAACTGAAGTCAATGCTGAGGAAAACGGGCTTGAGCGTAGCCTAAGCATGCTAAAGCTAGTCCTCCCTGACAGAGCTCTGGCTCGTGCCCTTTGTGCAGTTCAGGAAGGAGTGAGCTGGTGGGGAAACAAGCACAGGCTGAGCCATGTGCTCTGGAGCTCAGGCTTGAGGTGTGAAGGATAGATGAGGGTCAGCTGAAGCTCAGCTTGTGACTGATGTGGCCATAGCCTGCCTTGCCAATGACTCGTGGTCAGTACCACAGGGAGCTTAAGAATGGGCCATTAAAGTGAGATGTTGGCTTTTGGTGGACACAAGGTCACAGGAGTAACTTAAATTCTGGCCGTGGCCCATGTCCCAGGTTGCCTCTTTTTCTCTGCAGCAACAAGGTGCCTCCGTTGCTGTGTTTCATCCTCAGAAGGACCGGTTAGAAGGCTTGGGTTACAAGGTGGGTTGTCTACGCTATTTTTGGAGAAGCAGTTGAAATCACGAGAACACCTCTGCTGTTATGTGATGTCCTAAGCCACTGCTGTGAGCGGCTGTTTCCAGCTGAGAACGTGCTGCCGCAGGGCCAGGACTCTGCTGTCTGGAGTGGAGGTGGGCCTGGGCTTGGCTTCCAACAAGAAAACTCTCTTCCTTCAGCTGAGGGACAGTAACCCAGTGCACCCAGCTTGGATGCAAAACAGAACTGGTGGTAGTTGCTGTGTGAGATTTAAAGCAAAGTAAGTGCCCTCAGGTGGTCATGTACCATGTCTCATCTAAGAATAGCTTTAGTGTTAAACCCTCTAATGTGATGCTAGAAAAGCATCTGGCTCCACCCTTGGTATCCCATTGGATTTCTTATTTGCAAACGTTTCAAAGAATTTTTAATACAGGTGCCTGATTTTTATCTGTTAAATATCCTCGAGGGCTTTTACAGTCACAGAAAGTGAGCACCAGCCTTGGCCTGTCGCTGAGGAAGGCTGTGGGACTTGTGTGTATTTCCAGTTTATTTTTGGAGGAGAAAGGTTCCCAGTGTTGGCAATTGATATGTTCTGTGCCCCTTCAGTGTTGTAAGCTCTCTGCAGAACAGGTACAGAGGGAAGGCAAGAAGGAAGAACGTGCTGCTGAGGGAGGGTGTAGCTGTGCTGGAGCGGGTAGCAGCGTGCAAATAACCGCGACAAAGGTTCCCGTCCTGAGCTGTTTTGCTGAACGCTGTTCATCCGCAGGCAGAGCCAGCCAGCGCAACTCAGCCTGCCTATTTAAACGGCTGACTCTGCACAAAGCAAACAAGAAAATTAGTGTATAAGCTGCACCTAACTTCTAGTACAATCCACTGGGAGGTGATTTAACTTGCCACCTTGCATCTCGCTAGATGCAAATTTTGCACATCGTACGGTCTGGAACAAAAAGCTGCCTCGACTCCTCTGTATTTTACCTCGGGCGTTAAGTGGTCCTTGACTTGTGGGGACTCTCCAAGTTGCTTTTCTGTGACTATCTTTTGTCATTCTGCCTGGCTGCTCCGTTTCTGTGCCGTGAGTCAACGTTAGCCCTACAGCTTTCTGTGTCAACACTGCTCTTGATCCTAAGCTAAATATTAGAACAGCTCCGCCTCGGTTGTTTCTGAGGCTACTGGTCCAGCAAAGGTGGAGGAAAGCAGGAAAGATTTGTGAGAGGAAGCCGGTGTCCCGTGAGTGCGGTGGATGTGCTGAAACAGCTGCGGGATGAGCATCTTGAAGCAGTAGGACCATGTGCCTGGCCTGAACTTGAAATGTAAGATAAAAGAGATATCCAGTTGCAAACAGGCTTATTGCAAGTGCTGTAAGAGGCAGGACAAGCCGCTCCCGTCATCTGTATCTCAAAAGGTAAAACCTGACGGGGTGAAGGAGGGAAAAACCCCCCTATTTGTGTGTGCGAGAGCTTGGTTCGACGGCAGCTGGCGAAAGGAGCCCGTTGGTCGGAGGCACGGTTTTGTCGGCTGCTGTAGGTGTCCTGCTCAAGCCCTGGGTTTTGCTGCTCTGTGGACCAGAGGCAGGCGGGAGAGGGAGGAGATGCGGTTTCGCACCGAGGGCTTGTGGCGAGGAGCAGCTGCTAGGCTGTGTAACGGCCGCGTAAGCAGCGGACGGGGGACGCGGAGGGCAGGGCCGGGGCGATGAACTGTCGCGGTTTTGCGAGTCCCGTGCAAGTCGGGAGCCGGCGGGGGGGCGAGTGAAGCAAATCCCGCGTCTGCCCGCAGCCCTCGGGGGGCTGCAGCGGGTCGTGGCTGCGCGGGGCCCGTGTCCTGCGCCCACGGGCTCCGGGGATGCCCGTCTCGGGTTTTAAGCTCCTTCGGGGCGAACAGGAGCCTGAACAGGAGCCAGCAGGTGCCCAGGGGGCCAAGGAGGCCAACGGCATCCTGGCTTGTGCCAGCCCTGGCGTGGCCACAGGGACAGGGAAGGGATCTGAGCCCTGGGCTCGGCACTGGGGAGGCCGCCCCTCGCTGAGGGGGTTCAGTT
>NW_020799132.1:4828957-4842604 GCF_003259725.1 Athene cunicularia | reverse complement strand
GGAGAAGAGGAGGCTGAGGGGAGACCTCATCGCCCTCTACAGCTCCCTGACAGGAGGGTGCAGAGAGCTGGGGATGAGTCTCTTTAGCCTAGTAGTAAACAACAGGACAAGAGGTAGTGGCCTCCAGTTGTGCCAGGGAAAGTTTAGACTGGATGTCAGGAAGTATTTCTTTCCAGAACATGTTGGGTGTTGGAATGGGCTGCCCAGGGAGGTGGTGGAGTCCCCATCCCTGGAGGGGTTTAAGGGTTGGGTCAACTTAGCGCTTAAGGATATGCTGTAGTTGGAACTGTCAGTGCTGGGTTAACGGTTGGACCGGAGGAGCTTCAAGGTCCTTTCCAACCTAGCCGATTCTGTGACTCTGTGAACGGGGCTGCTCTGGACTCGGGTCTGGGGCACATGTAATTACTGTAGAGCCTGTTTCACTGATGCCCCCGTGGCTGCTGGTGACACAGACGAGGGAAGAATTACTGCCGCTTTTAAAGGATCTGGCTCTTTCCAGTGTGTGCGGACGGGCAGCATTCACAGGTGCGATATATATTTTATATGGCAATGGCAGTGTTAAGCTTTGATATGCAGCTGGAAGGCGGCCCCCATCTTTCTTTCCGGGATATGGAGAAATATCTTTTTCACAAGTAGCTGTGGAAAACACCTCAAAAGTGTTTAAAAGGTCATTTGTCTTCTTTCTACCAGCCTTCTCCAGCTGGTCGATCCCCTTTGTCACATCAGAATTCTTCCTGCTTTATCAGCCCTTAGTCTAAATGCGCACGGACCTGGAGTACCGGGGATGTCAAGGGAAACACCTGGTCAGAGCAGTTAATCACATCCTCATTTAATTTCCCCGTTCTGGAGGCCCATTATGCCATAATGGTTTTGTTTATGCATCCTCCTAAGTCATCCCAGGTAATAACTTGTAACAAGCCGAACGGGAAGGTTGGGCATTGCAACTCTGACTCCTCATCACGCGTGGTCCTTTCGGTGTTCCCCAGCCCTGGGCGTGAAGCCAGCACGCTGGCCAGCCGGTACCAGCACAACCAGTGGCGCTTTTGCTGTTACGTAACTGGAAACTCCTGTATCCTCCAGCGTGACTCAACTTCTTTTGATGTGCTTCCCTGAATGCTTAGGAGTAATGAGGCACATCTTATATTACATGGAACCTGGGCTTGGCACTGGTGAGGCAGCACCTCAAAGAGTGGGTTCAGTTTTGGGCCCCTCACCCCCAAAAGGCCATTGAATGACTCGAGCAAGGGAATGGCCTCAAGTTGGGCCAGGGAAGGTTTAGACTAGATATTAGGAAGGATTTCTTTCCACAAGGTGTAGTTGGGCGTTGGAATGGGCTGCTCAGGGCAGAGGGGGAGTCCCTATCCCTGGGGGGGTTGAAGAGTCGGGCTGAGCCAGCGCTGAGGGATCTGGTGGAGTTGGGAACGGTCAGGGTGAGGTTAATGGTTGGACTGGAGGAGCTTCGAGGTCCCTTCCAACTTAGTTGATTCTGTGAAAGGTGTTAGCCCAGAGTTGAGAGGGTTCAGCCTAGAGAAGAGAAGGCTCAGGGGAGATGTTAGAGTGGCTTCCCAGTACTTAAAGGTGGCTTTAATGTCTTGTTCCACTGGCAGTTCTCCTGGGGAGGACAAGGGGACTTTACAGGTTTTTCTTCCCCAAGTTGTCCTGAAAATGTATTGGTGCTAGAGGTTAAAATTCAGTAGCAGGTGATGGCAATGCCTTTGTGTTTCTCTTGACTTTTTCAGTTGGTGTCACTGCACTGGGAAGATTGCTGAGCAGTGGACCTAGCAAGATGCTGTATGTTTTTTGGGTTTTCTTGTTTGCTTTTTTTTTTTTTTAAGAGAGGAGGAACCAAGCTAGCAAACAGGATGACAGGATGAGTAGGTCAGGTGGGGCAACACAAGCAGACCAGTCAAATGCAGATATATGGGCAGGGAACTAAAACGAAGGGGCAGGCGTAGCTCTGGATCAAAGCCTCCTGGCTGGATGCGGCACTCCTCAGCCTGTCCCTGGGGCAGTGCAGATGAGCACAAACATATCCCAGCAGATCTTGCATTGCAGACTGGTTGGGGAAGTCCTCTGAGGTGCTTTACCAAGTCGTGGAATGTTTTCTGTTCAGCAGGCTACGAACTCACTGCCTTACCAGGTCATTGCTTTCAGGGCATCTTCCCACAGCTGTGGTGACACTGGGGGGGGTCTGGGTACTGGTGGCCACATGGTGAATCTGCCCTAATTTTCAGGAATACCCTTCTCTGATGTTGGCCTTTCCTCTGAGGAACTGCAGTTCTTCTGCACAAAAAAACCTGTCAGGAGCAAGCACCACCGTCAGGGAACAGCACAGTAACTCAGCGCTGGGATGGTTGCGGGTGAAATGCTGCACTGGATTGTGGTAAGGCTGCCAAAGGCTACAGCTTCTGATGTGTTTTGTCTTTCCGTTCCTGTGACAGGATGCTGTTCCCCCTGCCTCTGCGGGTAGCCTGCAGTCTGCTTGCCTGGCTTGCTCTCTACGCTTGGTTCTGCCATCGCTACAAGCACCGGAATTACGAATGGAGCTGCCGGCTGGTCACGCTGACCCATGGCATCCTTGCTACCTGTCTCTCTGCTTACATCGGCTTCATTGATGGCCCCTGGCCTATGAGTCACCCTGGTAAGTACTGAAAGTTGTGGTCCCAAGTCCCCGAGTGGGTGATGGCACAAAGTGGGGTTCTCCTGCCACCTCAGTATCCAGCCCGCTTGAGGAGTGGTGATTGTAATGATGTCTGAGCTGCTTTGTGATGGAAGTACTAGAGAAATGGAGAGGCTGGTACTGTATTTTGCTAGTGGAATGGCCCTCCCCAGCTGCTGTCTGGCAGAGTGTGCGATCACGTTGCGTGGTCATTACGTGTGTGCAGCTGCTGGACCCAACAACTACAGTATTGTCACTTGTCTGCCTTCTCCAGCTGAGCTGTGATCAGTACAAGCTAATACTGGCCGGCCAGGGCTGCAGGTGAATACTCCTTCCTAGTCTCAGATCCTGCCTGCTTGTTGCCTCCATGCTTTAAAGCTCTGTCTGGTGTCTTTATGTTTCAGGATCACCAAACACAGCTCTTCAGGTACACGTGCTGTGCCTTAGCTTGGGCTACTTCCTCTTCGACCTTTGTTGGTGTGTGTATTTCCAGACGGAGGGTGCTCTGATGCTGGCCCACCACCTGGTGAGCATCTTGGGCATCACGGCATCGCTGGCACTCGGGGAGTCAGCTACAGAGGTCAACGCCGTCATTTTTGGTAGTGAGATCACCAACCCACTTCTGCAGGCCCGCTGGTTCCTGAAGGAGATGGGATGTTACCACAGTTTGACAGGTGATGTGGTGGATTTCTTCTTTGTGGTCCTCTTCACTGGGGTGCGGATCGGAGTGGGGGCCTGGCTGATGTACTGTGAGCTTGCTTCGCCCAAACCCAGGTGGTACATTAAGCTGGGTGGCGTCATCATGTACGCTGTCTCCTGGGTTTTCATGGTCAGCATCTGTCGCTTCGCTAGGAGGAAGAGCATGAAGAAGTACCACGCTTGGAGGAGCCGGCGGAGCGATGAGTTATACTTGAAAACTAACGGACATCTGAAAAACCACTGACTGGATCCTGAGTAAGACTTCCTCGAGTTCACAGTCTGGCAAGGAGGGGATCGTGCCTGAAATGCCACTGTCGGGAGAGGAGCCAACACACGTTAGAAATTCTGCAGCCAAATTTATCCCTGGCATAACTCCACTGCAATCTGTGGAGCTATGCCATGGATTCATTGGACCTGCAGTGTTTGACCTGGCAGAGGCTGGCTCAGTGTGTACGTCAGCATACGCTAAATGAGATGAGTGAAAGAAGGGCTAATTTTACAGACTAAACATAACTAGTCCAGCAGTGCAGGTGTAAATAGTAATGTTAGTAGCAAACTCCTTCAGCACTGGTAGAATATTGGAAGAGAGGAGAAAATAACACTAGATCTTCATGTTCAGTGTCCTGTACAGTCTAGGCATCTAGAGTGACTCTTCTTAGGGTTAGGAAGAAGCATGTTCTAGTGTTTCATCAGAGTTGGGATTCCTGGCTCTTCCACCAACTCATTATGTGACCTTGGGCAAGTCACATAACTCGAACTCTGTGCCTAATTTCCCCATCTGCAAATTGGGGGTGATGGAGCTGATCCATCTGTGCTACGCACTTTCAGATCTTTCCTTGAGAGGTGCTATATAAATGCAAAATGATGGTTGTTATCTGCACTTTGTTTATTATCCCTGTGTTTCCTTTGGGAGAAATGCTTTTGGTGGCTGAGCTAGAGTGTGACTCTAGGGAGAACAGTATTTTAGGTAGGCCGTTGTTTCCTACCCTTTCTAATTCCTTTTAATAACTTATTTAATAACATATTTATAACTTATTTTTCAGTAGTGTCCAGAAGCTCCAGTCAGCACTGGCGCCTTGCAGGACTAGGTGCTCTGTGAATACCCCCAAAGAAACAGCCCCTGATGTGAAACGCTCTTCAGATTTTTTTTTCCTCTCTTCTTCATCCCTGACTGTTAAAACTCTGCCCACCCCCTCCAAATACTGCTTTTAACTTCCTGAGTGACCCAGCGCTCTCCATAATGAAGAAGCCCCGTCAGGACTTGCCAGTAAGTGGTTTTCTGGCCAATGGGCCAAGCTCTGATTTGTCTGCAGAATGCCAGAATTCCCTCTGCTGTGCTTATTGGCCCAAATGCAGGCATAGTGTGGAGCCTGAGACCAAACAGCATGCCTTGAGATTGTCAGACAAATACTCTCCCCAAGCTGTAAGTAACTTTAAAATACGTAAATCCTGAGTGTTTTACTGCAGCAGTCTGCAAACAATCTGTAGTTGCCGGTTTTGGCAATCTGAAGGGAACAGGGGCCAGAACCTGATTTGTCATGCAGGCTGTATTTCTATTGCTCTTGAAAGTGTCATCCCAGATTCAGATCAGCATATCTGAACCCAGAGTCTGCCACAGTGTTTGGGGGTGGTGGGCCACGGTAGGTGAACGTCTGCGGGCTCTACGGAAAGATGACTGAAAACCACTTGAAACTAGCACTGATGGTTTTCCCCAGGACCATAGATCCCAGTTTCAACAAGAGTGTTTCCTCAGATCCACACTGGGATTTCTGGTTGCAGAGTAGCCAACGTGCATATTCAGAACATGGTGGCTAAAGGTGGAAGAGGTACCCAGCCTCAAATCTGTCCCCTGCCCTGTCCAAGCCAGGGACCTAACCTTGGCTCTCCTTCGTCCGAAGTGATGCCTTGTCCCCCGGGCTTTGGATTCACTTCTGTCTCCCTGATTGGATCTGGGTCACATTATAAAGTGAGAATTTATAGGGTAAGAGAAACTTATTTTACAGCCTAATAATTAAAGAAGCGAAAGGCAAAGAATCTGGCCTTTTTTAAAGCAAAAAAAGTGAACCCGACTGGCAGAAAAAAGAGCCGTTACTTATCTGGTCCCATTTGCAGGGCAAAACTGTCCCCCGGGTTGGCAGCTCCTTGGTGTTGATTTCACTGTATGTTCCTAAGTGCTGTTTCTTTGTAATTGCTGTCATTATGTTGATCATGTATTTTGAGCCTCAGCACCAGGCCTCCAGGGCAGCTCAGGTGCTGGTTCTGCTGTGAGCTTTGCCTCTTGCAGCCAAAGACGTGGAGAGCCCAAAGCACTTCAGGTGAGCCAACTGATGGGTGAGCGGGTGCTGAAAAGGGAAGTTGACTCATTTAGCACAGCACAGTGATACGACTGTTGAGCCTGGAAGGGAGCCAAGAAGGGCTAGCTGGGGCTTGCTGGTTCTTTCCCAGCTCTGTTGCTGTTGGGCATGTCAAGGAGCCTTTTTGCCTCAGCTTACCCACTTAATTAAGTGGGTACAGTATTACCTACCTCGTGGAGTGTTTTCTTGTGTTAACACTGAGCCATCTTGGATGAAGGTGTGGTGGTCTGTGTCAAGCTGTGCTGTATAAAGGCAAAATGCTGTTGCTTTGAGCGAAGCACTTCTCACTATGACCCTTCATCAGTACTTTGTCACCTGAACTTGGGTGGCGCTTCCTGGCATCTGGCTTGCCTCACAAAAGCAGGAGCCCAAGGTGCTTTGCAGAGGTGCTTATGGGTAGGAGTCCACGGGAGTAAGCTAGACGCACACGTAAAGATCAGCAGTGCTGCTGCTTGTTCAGGTGGGTTGAAGAAAGGATGTCTGGTGGGTTTTTCTTAGGAGGGATTGCAGGACATCTGGAGCCAGAGTTTCAGCAGCCAGCCTGACCAGGTAATAAGAACCTTTCAGCAGCAAGTCCTGAAGAAATGTAGGTGAAAACAACCTGCTCATTTCTCAGCGCAGCTGTTGACTTGCCCACCAAAAGAGTTTCCTGAGCAGTCCTGATGATTTGGACTCTGACCTCTGCTGAGGTTTGGTGTGCAGCTTAATGTGTGGTTACAGCCCTTCCGTGGGGGCTGCACAGCCCGTACCCACCCAAGTGAATAAGGCTGTCAGTAACTGCAGGCATCTATGAAACACCTTGCGTGAAGATGTTTTGAAAGATCCTGCACTTTTCATGGCTGAGTGGTCGCCTTCTTCAAACTGTGGGGAGAGTTGGAAGTAGAGCACCGTGATCAATGTTGAGGCTTTAGAAGTTAAGCAGGGACACCAGAAAACAAAAGAGGAGTGGCTTTATGAAGTCGAGCTAGTGGTGATGTATCAGAGCAAGGCCTGTAGTCTTGTCTAGCGGGCTCCAGCATAGAATCACAGAACCAGGAAAAGTATAACTTCCAAGCTGTGGAGCATACAGTGGGACCTGTCTTCGGGCTAGTCCATAGTGGCTAGAGCAAATTGTAAAAGGAAACTGCAGAACTAGTGTGAAATAATAACTTGTGTTTGAATTACTGTGTAATAGCAACTAATGTTCCACCAGTGAATGGTGTAGATGCTTTGTATTGTTTTATAAAATAAAGATTATTTAATTTTATGAGGAATTTCTCTCTGGATGCAGTTCTTAAGCTGTATTGTGTGTTGCTGGACGAGTCGGCATTGCCCGTGTAAACGAACAAAGGGATGGTGCGTGGGTGCTTGTTAGGGACTGAGCCAACAGCTTGTACAGCTTTCACCATTGAACAGGCAGAGACACCACTCTTCGCAAGGTCATCCTGAGGAGTACTTAGTAGTTTGGCGTTTGCTAATAGGAGCTTGCAGGTTGGTGACTGGCTGAACAGGGTGCGTTTCTTCCATAGGTTTGTTCCCCCAGGCCTTTCGTGGTGCCTATCCTCGGGCAACTCATGGAGCAGAAATGTTTCCTTTGTTTTCCATGCCCCACATGCTCAAGGAGAAGGTTCTGCTGTGTTTCCACACCAAAACCCATGAGCTCTTCTCAGTCATAAATGAAGCATTGTTGCCTAGGAATTGCTTCACTGGAAAAGTCTGATAGGAGGAGAGTATGTCTGATGTGGGGGTACTTGCAGCTGTAGAGGTGAGCCAAAGTCTGCACCGTGTGAAGGTGCGGATTTAATCTGGGGTCCGAGTGGTGCGGGTCTGTGGCCTGCTGAGGTATTGCTTGTGTGCTGGGGAGCTGTCTTCATTGAGAGCCAGAGAGAACTGCAGGGCTGTGCAGCTGCTCCTGCTCTGTTCACCCCCAGAGCTCCCTGGGCAGGACTGGCTGTGCCACGTAATCGGCCGGAGGAGATGCCAGCTGCCAGGAGGGTGTTGTGCAGGGCTCAGGGCTGTTTGCACAGGGGCTCCTTTTGCCCTCGGTGCAATAGGTTAGCACTGGGAAAGCCACCGACACACAGCACAGCTTTGTCAAGCAGTTTAGAAAGCTGTGCACTCCCTTTTTAAAAGCAAAGGATGCTACTAAAATAAGAGGGGAGGAAAGCTTTTTTTTTTTTTTTATGTGATTGCAGTAAGAGACCTAGGCACCAAGAAGAATTTCTGTGCACCAGGCACTGTACAGACCCAGGACAGAAGAAAAGCCCTGCCCTGCATGGCCTGTGCCCGCAGCTCCAAAACTGTGTGGAGCCAAGCCCGGCTCAGAAAGACCCGAGTGTTAGTGTTGCGTTGGTCAAGAACAGCTCGTCTGCCTTGCTTATGGTCACAACATTTTGCCTTAGATCCAGCATGCCAGAAGTCTGCTTTCTATAATTAGTTAAGCCAATTTAGTTGTTCGCATGTAACCCTTAAATCTACCTCAAAATCCTCCAGGTCTGGGGAGCAGCTGTGTAGATGCTGGCTCGAGGTCCTGGCCTGTTCACACTCTACAGGCAGCCCGGCTGCATGAGGAAGGGGTCTCAGGAACTTCAGTAATTTCTGCTGGGGGTTTGTTTAACCTCTGAGGTAGTCCAGAAGCAGAGAAGAAAGTACAGCAGCATTCTAAGCTTTGCTTTAGAGCGGCAAGTGTCTTCCAAGTTTCATGGCTTCAGGAATGATACACCGGAATCTACCCTTAAGTCAATGGACAAATATGCTTAGACTGTAAAGAGTGAAATCTGCCCCCCTGCCTCCATTTAATTTCATTTTTTATCTTCCCATTATTTATTTTAAAGCCATTTCTTCCCCGCTGCCCGCCTTTTGCTTCTACTGATGGCCCTGCAGTAGAGATTTGTAAAATTAACCTCCTTTTTCAATCCTCTGCTCTCTTCTTCCAGCTGAACTCTTTATTTGTATTTGAAGAAATTGCAATTTTATGATATTCAAGGCTTTATTCCCTTGCAACAGTAGTCCAAGCACTGATGTGAAAGCACAGCATTTTAAGTCTTCAGAGTCTGCTGTTAGACTAACACCAGTGCTGTCAGCAAGTCTGTTTCTTGGACAAAAAAGATGAAAGTTTTAAGCTTCATGGAAGTCATGGGTATGTTCCTGATACTTGCAGACTTTGTATAGCTTGGCTGGAAGTAAAATAACATATCTGCTGCCATTTCCAAAGAAATCAAATTTCAGAGACAGAGAGGGAGAACCAGTCAGCATTAGCTCTGTGTTGCATAAGCAATTTCTGGGCAAGGAACAACTCTTTTTTGGTTATACCAATATACCAGCACTTTCCAAGTCAGCTTCAGTATGTGCTCTAAGTAAATTCAAGTAAGAGAAGGTGTTAAGATTTTGTGAGCTTTGTCCTGCGTCCCTCAAATTCCAGGGGGAGTTTGGCAGCTGGTAAGTTGGCAGCATGTGGGATCTTTAGGAAATGACTTTAAGAAGCGAAGAGATCAAGGTGTATGGAAAAGCTTTTGCAAAGTAAGAAGAGTTTACCTGTAGTTAATTTAGTATGGGAAGGAGAAAGTTTCTGTGGCTTCTCAGCTGTTACAAAGTACAGGTTTTCTGCAGTGCTGTTAATATGTGTGAATTGTGTATTGTGACAGAAGGTTAAAATCTGTTCACTGTAGCTGATAATCCTCAAATGTGATGAGAAATAATGTTATTCTCCATCTCTAGATTTTACCCTAATAACCAAGTACCTCTTTTTTTTTTTTTAAATCCCTCCTCCAATCCGAGGACAGTGATTATAGCAGAGAGAAAGAGGGAAACTCATAACCGAATGTACAGCGGCTTCATCTGTCCTTACAAAGGTTGCTGCTTTAATTATGCTGATATGGAAAGAAAGATTAGTGCTATAAAAAATGCTTACTGCAATGTGGATTATCCAGGTTTAGGAACTGTAATAAGCTGTCATAGTGGAAGGTCTGATAGATTAGGCCATCTGTGTCTCAACAAAGTCAACAAAGTGTTGCATTTGTGTCCGAGTGACTTAAAAGCATAGGCCAGCTCTGTATGCATTTCCAGCATTCCCAGCCAACTGGATGCAGAGCAAGATGCCTGGCTGTAGTAGCAAATCATGTGCCTATTTTAGGGTAGGAGATGCTAAAAGGCTTTGAAATTGCATAGCAGTGTGGAGCACAGCACAAATTCATGGATCTTGGGGTTTTTTTTTTTCAGACTAGGGTTGCATCCAGATGTCTGTTAGTGGCCATTGGAGCGGTCAGTAAGTTGCTCTAATGGCTGATTATCCTGTCTGAAACGTGGTGAAGGGAAATTTTTCCTGAAAGAAAAACGATTACGTATACTGTTTGTTCATACCTAAAATTTGAAGTATACCAGATATTGGAGGCAAGGTGGAGTGATAAATCTGGCATCAAGGAGTTAAAAAAAAAAAAAAAAAAAAAAGTATCATCCTGTGCTGATTTTCTACTTTATGCTGAACCCATGGCAATGCAAAGCCTGATGAGATGCCACGTCTGGGTGGGATCGAGACATCCCCAGCAAGTTCACCAGCGACACCGAGCTGTGTGGTGGGACCGACACGCCGAGGGGAGGGATGGGCCATCCTCAGGGACCTGGAGAGGTGGGACCGGGCAAACCTCATGGAGTTCAGCAAGGCCAAGGGCAAGGTCCTGCCCGTGGGTCGGGGCAATCCCAGCACAGACACAGGCTGGGCGAGGAGGGGATGGAGAGCAGCACCAACAGCAGAAGGACACGGACCTGCTCCAGCGGGGCCAGAGGAGGCCACGGAGATGCTGGGGGGGCTGGAGCCCCCCCTGTGAGGACAGGCTGGGAGAGTTGGGGGGTTCAACTGGAGAAGAGAAGGCTCCGGGGAGACCTTAGAGCGGCCCCCAGGGCTGAAAGGGGCTGCGGGAACAGGGGGAGGGATCAGGGGGTGTAGGGATAGGATGAAAGGTAACAGTTTTAAACTGACAGAGGGCAGATTTAGGTGAGATACTGGGAAGAAATCCTTCCCTGTGAGGGGGGTGAGGCCCTGGCACAGGCTGCCCAGAGCAGCTGTGGCTGCCCCCTCCCTGGAAGGGTTCAAGGCCAGGCTGGACGGGGCTTTGGGCAACCTGGGCTGGGGGAAGGTGGCCCTGCCCAGGGCAGGGGGGTGGAACGAGATGGTTTTTAAGGTCCCTTCCAACCCAACCCATTGTTTGATCTGAACCCTTCGGCGGCCAGAGTGCAGCAAGCAGAGCCCCTCAAAGCTCCACTACCTGCACCGCTCAGAAATGCTGCGAGCAGGACCCCGGTGGGAGGGTTGGGGACGAGGGGTGTCATACAAGGCTGTCCCAGCAGATGGCAACAGCTCCTCAGTGAGCTTCGGGTGCGAGGCAGGAAACGTGGGGCACTGAAAGAAAAAAAAAAAAAAAAAAGAAAAATCACCTCAGTGAAACTTCTCTGTACGCCTGTCCTTCCAGGGGTCCCGTATGAGGCACCTCCACGGATCTGTCCTTTTGGTGCCATCCTTTAAGGCAAAGTAAGAAGTTATCCTTCGCAGGAGGCAACCAGGGTCCTCCTTGAACTGCTTAGCTCTGCTCCGGACTGTAAAAACCAGACTGGCGGGGAACAGCGGTGCTTTGCCCTGGAGACACGGAGGGATAAGGTTACTGTACGGTTTCCACTTCTATCACCCACGTCTGCATGGCGGTGCGATATGTAAATTCAGGGTAAGTGATGACTTCAGAGCCCCCAGAAAAAGTCTGGTTGAATCGCTACTGCACTGTGTAATTGCTTATTGACTTCTCCACTCTCCACCCCCGATTTCGCATCGTAAAACTGCCCAGGCAGAAGTATCATAAACAGGCATCTATATTCACGTAAGTACGCAATCATCTCCCACCAAAAAAATCAGCATTTGCAGAGAAGAGAAGCAGTTATGTTTTCAGGATCTACTTTTGGATTGTTTTGTTGGTGCTTTTTCTTTTTAATTGTCACATTATAAACATTGAGATGTGAATGCGGCCCATTATGAGCAAGAGTTAATGTACTGAACCGTGTGGCATAAAGGTTTTATGCTTCCTTTTTGTCACTGGTGCGGTTTTGTGTGATGCTTCTTTTGACAATACCGAGCAAATTTTTGACAAATGTTAATCATTGTCCCTCCACTACATTTTACATCGATTTAATGCAGTAGGGGATGTTTCCTTCACATTCCCGTTTTTTTTTTTTTTTTTTTTTTTTTAGGATTTCCTCCAGCTAATTGTTATTGTCATTAGGTTGTCACGCACAATAAAATATAATTAAAGTAATAAAAAAGCATCGAGGCCTAATATGCTTAATGCTGGGCCTGCCATGAAACAGGAGGTCTCCCAGGAGCCGTCCTCGTTCAAGGCACAGCACTTGATGTTCCCTAAGTTAAAAGCGGGGAGGAGTTTATTGCAGAGGAGATGCAATAAGGAGATGTGTAATAAAGATGGATGGATGGATGGATGGATGGATGGATGGATGGATGGATGGATAGATGGATAGACAGACAGACAGACAGATGGGGTACTCAGCCACTCCATTAAATGTTGCATAGAGCTGCAGAAGGAGAGGCAGTTGTAGCTGTGTGCCTCGCACTCCCCCTCCGACTTTTATTTATTATTTCCCCAAGCCTCTATCTTCCTCAAAAGGAAACCAAAAGAGGAAGTATAAATGTCCTGCGTATATATGTCAAGTATCGTGTGGAAAATGATTTCATCCCACGCTTCCCCTCTTTGCACTGAACTTCTTCAAAACAACAAATTCTTCAGACTATCAAAGAGTCTCCTGGCTTCCTGATTCGTGCCGGGTTTGCTCCGAGGAGGAAGCAGCTCTGGTGTAGAGCGGTGGGGTCCTGAGTAAAGCTTCGAGCAAGGTATGGTCCCGTGTGCTTAACAATGCGTCTGCGCCTGAGGTTCCAGCAGCCCGTTTTTTAGACTTTCCAAGTGCAGTGTCTTGTTTTTTTACAAGTATATCAAGGTAAGATTAATTAAGGGGGAAGAAGGATGGTGTCCTAGATGCTTGGGATTAGTTAATAAGATTATTTTGGTCTGTTGGCATTTGGTAGGAAGGACTGATGTTGTAGAAGTTCCTCTGCGCTGGGAGGTCCGGTATTAATGCCCTGGCACTGGAACTGTCCTGCCTTCCACCCCACTCCTGTGGTGCTCATGAGCTTTAATTCCCGGCGACATGAGGTGCGGTGGCGCGGAAGGTTCCTGAACGTACAGATGTTACTCCTTGGTGTTTGAGAACAAGAGTGCCTGGCTGGTGTTTATTTATCCCCTTGTGTTGGCCACGAGATTTTGGGGTGAGGGAAGGCCCCTGGAGCTCTGCTCCGGGTCTGTTAGAGTTTGCTTCACGGCGTTTGTGCGTTGTCAGGACCAGGCTCTGCCGTTTCGGTGCTTCTCCCCGCGGCTGTGCTGGATGTGGCACGAGGGGCCGGGAGTTCCCGCAAGGATGCGCCGGCCAAGGAGAGGGAAACCCGGACGCGCTGAAATCTCAACGTCCAGATATTCCGCAGGCATGGTCACAGAGATCCTCCTGCTCTCCGATTCACACTGGAGAGAGGATTTTTTTTTTTTATTTTATTTTTTTTGCATTAAGAGAAGGGGTGACAAACAGGCCCTCGGCTGCGGAGTTTCTGGAAGGCCGCGGTGTGCGCAGGGAGGGAGCGGTTCCCGTCCTGATGTTGGGATTTTTTGTCGACCTTCACCTGTGAGAAAAATTCCCAAGGCAACGTGTCGTGGCCACGCAGGGAACACGAGATTGGATCCGGATCGAGGGAAGGTCGGGGAGTAAACAGCGCAGGCGGTGACACCGCGGGGCTCCCGGCACCTCGCGATTTTACTTTATTTTCTTTGTCCAAAGTTTCCCGCCCCGCACCCCGCGCAGACGGAGAGAGCCGCGGAGCCCCGGAGCGGACGCAGGAGCGGAGCGGCAGCGAGG
>NW_020799132.1:4817877-4828907 GCF_003259725.1 Athene cunicularia | reverse complement strand
ATTTTTTTTTCTTTCTCGGCACGCGTTTATTCCCCCCTCCTTTTATTTTTTTTTTTTTTTTTTTCCTTGGGGCTAAAGGAGCATCGAGGGGAACAAGCTCGTTTTGTTGGTTTTTGTTTTTGTTGGAGTTTTTCTTGAACATCCCCCACACCTCACTGCCGTGGTCTGGATATTCTGGGTGACTGCAAGAAGAGTTTTGGAGTTGTTTTGGATTTTTTTTTTTTAATTTTTTTTTTTTCCTTCCTGCCCTTGAACTGAATTTGTCCTCTGTGCATGCCTCTTCTGGAGCAAGGCTGGATCCTGAACCTCAGTGCATGTGGGGGGCAAAGCCTCGTTAATAACCCTGCAGTAATAGTAAAATGTAAATTGGATAATACGACTTCTTGCCAAAGGCTCCAATGAGTGGCACACAGTCCACAATCACGGACAGGTCAGTATAAAATGAGATTTTTAAATATTTTTTTTTTAGTTTTTGAAGTCTAGGCTCTTCCCAGAGCTGTGCTTTGCGTTCTGACTTCAGTGACAGCGGGACAGACGGGCTCGAAAAAGCAGGATTAAATCTGAGTTTCTGGGAATCCGCACGTACCTGGGGTGGCTGACTGTCAAGGCAACTTGGGTTAACTTTGAAACTGGAGTATTTCAAGTCCAACTGCTTTCAAGCCTGCTAGGCTGACTTTGTAAGAACCAGGGGTTGTCATTCAGCTTCCCAGGACGGGTTGGTGCTGGGAGGAACACCAAAGCAACTGTTTCTGAGAGAAGGCAGAAAAAGTGATAAGAGCTTAGGATGCAGCTCGAGTCTGAACTCAAAAACCGCGTCGAGGATGTACTTTGCTGCTTGTTAGGTGAAGCGTTGTAGCCTTCCAAAGAGAGGTCACTTCAGGCGAGGGCAGGAGGGGCAGTTGATGAGCAGGAACGTCTGCTGGTGTCTACGCTACCTTAGCAGTAATCTGCCCCTTGCCTTAGAGACCTGCTCTGGGCTTCGCTGCAGGTGCTGCCGTGTGTGTTCCATTAGCACTCTGGGGTTCTCTCGCTTCTACTGGGATGTTTCAGAGGCGGGGGAAAAATGTGAGGGGAAAAACAAAAGTTAGAAACCCCTTACGTTCTTTTGAGGCAGAAGTATGGAATGCGTGTCTTCGGGTTTTTTGACAGAAGGAAAATATACACTTTGTTGACTTGTAAGCTGAAAAAACTTCTTTTTTTATGATGTATTTATTATATTCTCCTTTACTGTGCGTATTTGGTGGTCCAGGTGTGTCTGTGCCAGAGGCCTCGCTGCCTAGGCCCTTCATGACCAACACAAACAGTTCTGGCCCAGGAAGAAACGAGGTGTGGGCAGGCAGGAGGGCCAGTGCAGTTCTCTCACACTTGGGCCTTCTCGTGGCTCCACAGCTCTTAACAGAGAGCAGTGCCTGAGCAGTGCAGAAAGGCTCTAGCACAGCTCAGAACTGTGTATAGTCGGTGTTTGTGGCTGTGCTGTTCAGAGAGTATGGAGGTGGCATTGCAGTGGCTTTGTAAGAATTTTGTCACGTACTGAGAAGAGTGTATGTCTTATGGCAGGTTGCAGCGTATCAAAAGGAACGACGGGATTTTCATACTGAGAAGCAGTTGAGTGGTGCACGGGAAGGAGAAGCACAGGGACAGTGAATTTAATTTGCTTGTTGGTAAAACAAAATACTTTCCGTTACTGAATTGGAACAGCCAAATTGAAAATGTAGCAGAGACGAAAAATGTCTCATTTCCTTTTGCTTTCAGTCACGTCAAGAGGATGTTTTTGTTTGGTGTTCCAGTAAGGTTTTGGTTCAAAGGACTTTTAAAGTCAGGTGAGGAGCTGGCTCCACAGCCGTGGCAGGGTTGTGTGATGGTTGTGGAAATGCAGGGATGCAGGGCCTGGCATTGGCGCTGCTCTTCGCTCTGGCCCAAGATACCCCAGCCCTGGGGGTGGGAAGGGAATTGGGTTGTCGTGGCACATTTGTTCCCTGGCTGACCCCTTCAGCAGCGTGGTTATGCCGTATTCTGGTGTGGACGCCTGCTCGCTAGCATTTGGAGCAAGGCTGCTCCTTTTTATCCACAGTGTTGTGCAGGACCTGGAGCAGGGTGGTTTTTGGTCACTCTTGTCCTGGCAGGCCGTTGGTGAAAAGCTTGCTTCCCCATTAGGCCCAAAAAGCCTCTGTATTGCCTCCTTAAATCCGGCTCTTAAGTCTGGAATGTAAAGCAGGTGCAATATAAACAAACTCGATGCTTCTAGTGTCATTAGATCGACATGGTGTAAATCACATGACATGTTCAATTCTTTATTTATCAGTGACCTTCCTTGGTGAGATCGAGTTGGGAACTGCCTTAAAACAGAAAAACCCAGCCTACATCTGTGCCAAATGGTATTACAAATATAAGAGGGTAGCGTGGGCCTGCATTTTTCTCCATATTAGCTTTACATATTTGCATTTTGCATAGGTATAGCTGCTGAAGTCCCTGTTTCAGACAGCAAATATTTCTTTTTGTATCCCTTCAGTTTAAGGGGGCAATTGTAACGTGTTTTGATAGCTGTTAGACATTTCCCTTGTCCAGGTTGCACTTGTCCCATCCTTCACGTGTTTTGTGTCTTTTATGTTCTTGGTGGTGGTGGTGTGTACGGCATTAAAGTTTCTGTGAATTGGAAGGAAGGTATGAATGGCCATTTTTAGTGCTGTTCTGTAGCCAGTATGATTGATTATGTTTTCATTAAGCCCCCTCACTTTTTCTTTTTTTTTCCTCATCGCATTTTCTTCTTTTGTCCAAGAAAGTTCAATCGTGTCTGAGACTATGCTGAAATACAATCGTGCCAGTTCATATCTCATGTGTCTGGGATACTTTTCTCTGTGGAACAGACCTTCACACAGTTATTTTTGATGATGGCTAATGCTTCATCCCCAAGCTGGGTTCTGATATACATCTGGCTCTCGAAGCAAAATCCTTTTTTTGCACCTTTTTCCTCCAGTGTCTTAAGACTGGAGGGAAGTGAGTGCCTGGGGGAATGGGGGAATACCAGGTATTAAGCAAAAAGACATAACAGATATTAAGACTTCTGAGAGTGTAATGGCTGTTTGGCAAAGTTACTGAAGAAGCTGTTCCTGGTCTTCTGCTCCGCATTTGGAGAAACATGTAAAGGTGCCAGCAGAAAAAAGATTGCTCTTGTAATATAGTGCTTGAGATTTTTGAAATATAGAAGCAAAAAGAGGTCCAGGATAGCCTTGGTGCCCTGTGTAGCTTATGGTATGAGAGAGTCAGAACTTTAAGCAGTTACATTTGCTTCCCCTTCTTTCTTTCAGGATGTTCTTTGTCAGCAGCTGCTTTTCATAATCCTGTTGCCCAGTGGACTGTATCAAACAACTCATCTTCAGCCTTATTGCTTTGCCACTTTATGTTTGTAAACATTTACACCCTCCTAATTTAATCTTCTCTTAACTATGCTGTATTTGTTTAGAGGTCTCCTAAGGTGGCATTTATCTTGCTTAACTTAATAAGTCTTTGAGGTAGACGTCTCTATCTGAGCTGTTTGTCTAGATTGCCTTTATAGCTAGTGGAAGAAAATAGGCACATCTGGAGGACTAGTTCTTATCCTAAAGTAGGTGTCTAAAAAAAATAATCAGGAGAATGACAAAATGCCTGCTCGTCTTCACCCAGCTTTGGATTTAGGTGAGATTTGCCATACGTTTTAGCCTGAAGATTTCTGGTTTGGGGCTTCCTCAGTTACTAGCGTTAGGTTGGGTTTTTGTTGCTGGGTGCCGTTTTGGGCTGTCAGCGTGAGGACTTTGGAAGGGAACGATTGGGCTACGGGGACCATCTGAGGCCAGCTTTGGGACCTTGCTCTGGGTAGGGTGTGAAAAGGAGGTGTTTTCCTTCTGTGAGACTGCACAGGAGCCGTGCCCGTGGCTGCTGGCTTCTGAGCCCTGCTGGCCCAGCCACACTTGGGCAGGCCGCCTGGCTTTGGGCGTTGCTCTGTTCTGCCCTTCGTGGCAGGCGACCCGTGGCTGAGCGAGATAAGGGGTTTATTCTTTGCAAAGACATACTGGGGCCGCCATGAAATTCAGCAATTTGCAGGCTCTGGTTGGCCACTAAAGGATGATCAGAACCCTGCTGTATCCTGTTATGACACTAAAGAAACATTTGTGTGCGATTAATTTTTTTTTTTCTTGTCTCGTAGTTAACTGTATTTTTCTTCCTGTAACCATTCCAAGCACGCTACAGAGTTGAGCAATTGCATAGCTACAAAACTTGTTTTATGTTTCTTTCTGTTTATTAAAACACAATAAAAGAATGGAGGCTCTTGCTGTTTTTGCAGTACCTTGTTGAGGAACTGATGACTCTTCCTATGCAGTTGCTTGCAAATGAGTTTTATTTATAACAGTGCTGTAGTTTCTGTTGCTATGATTGGAAAATAGGAGAGGTAGAATTTACACATAATTACCCTTGAGAGGTTTTAATTGCTGATTTGCTCCTGACTTGGTACTAAAATAGACCCTAATTGTTTCTTATCTGCTTAGATGCACTTTCCCTGTCTTTGGCTGTTTCTAAGTCCCTGTGGTAACAGGGACTTCTTTAGCTGCATAGTGGGGAAAAGGGTTTTATTTTTTCCAGCAGGGTAAGGGTAAGAACTTCACAGAAAGTCACTCCTTAGTGTTACTGAGTAGCTAGATGTTGTTATCGTGCATTTATTTAATTAGTAGAGTTTGTGAGATCTCATATTTATGGGCAGTGGGCTGCAACACAGCATCTGATTCTATGGTCTAAAAGGTGTAATAGTCATCAAAGCAAGACTTATGCCTTCACTGTGTTTGCACGTTAGTAGTTGACATAGTCTGTGCATAAATTCCTTCTTTATTTTGCTTTTATTGAAGCTGTCAGAAGAGAATACTGTCCGTGATGTTTACTATTGGCTAGGAAGCAAATGCTGCCAGTTCATGCTGCATAGTTTATTAGGGTTTTTACTGGAGACAGGAGTTGAGGTGAGCTTGATTTTCTTGTTTTGAATAGAGCTGTGGGCGTCATGATTATTTGGGTGGAGGCAGGAATGATATTTCATCTGTTAGCCCAGTTGTATAATTCTCCCTGTGCACATAACTCCTATTATGGCATTTATTAGTGTTTGAAATGGATAGATTGGGAACTGTACTGCGATGTAGGCTACTTCAGTTTTAGACTTTTAGAAATCTTGTATCGTGCCCTGATTCTTGTGGATCTAGACATTTAGCCAAAAAAAAAAAAAAAATACTCGCCAGAGATAATTATGGAAAGCCTAGAGGGTATGAAGGATTGCATGAGATGTCTGGAGCAATGTCCTGGTGATAATCTGAGATCTTCAGATACAATTCCTGTCAATGTGGTATCCACAGGGGCCTAGGTAAACGTGAAACATAGAAACCCTGCTGCAAGGTGGAGGGACCTCTGACTTTTCCAGCCTGATCTAGTCTGTCCTACAGAGAACTCTGACTTACCACGGTAATGTTTGAGTGCCAGTAGTGCGTTGACACAACTAATGACTCTCACATATGGATTGTCCTCTGGGTTGCGTCCCTCCCCTTTCTTCCTGTGGACAGTTGTTGCACATCGGAGTGCTTTAAGATCACTGTTCTGTTTTGTTAAGGCCTGCTGCTGTCCTATTCAGAGATGCCTGAGAAGAAATGTGCGTCTTACCCTGCGAGCAGAAGTTGCTGAGGTCACTGGTGGGCTTTGTGGGTGTTCATTTGTGATCTTCATAGAACTGACTTCTCTATTGATGAGCATGACTCATATGGGAGCAGAGTTTCTTGGTCCATAAGGGTGGCAGCACTGACCAGTCTTCTCTCTACTCTCAGCACTGTTCTGCATCATGTTGTAAAAGTAGTGATTTAGGCATTGAGGATTATTTGGCAGTCCATCTGAAGGTAGTGTAGAGCATTCATGTATTTGCCTGGGGAAAGCAGTGCAGACACCTGTACCAGTTACTTTACATATTTCATGACTATATCCCAAGATCTTTTGATTATTTCAAGAAGTGGGGTCTCCTAGTGAATTTGTGCCTGAAGCGTTTTATGTGAATCCTGTTCAGTGAGTAGCTTCAGTGCCTGCTTCTGTTTCCTGGCTTTCCCAAGAAGCTTTCGAGTATAATCACAGGATTTTTGATATTTAATGTCCCGTCCCCGTCCCCCCCCCCCTTTTTTTTTCGCCAGCGTTCTGAGTAGCATTGTTTGCCTCTCCTGGTTACAACTGTCAGCCCCCACCATGGTCAGTGCAGTGCTATAGCTTGTAGTTGTGCAAAGGCTCTGAAAGAGGAGCAGTGTTTGACTTGGTCTGGAGACTGAATTCTCCGCTTAAACCTCACGGTGGTCCTTCTGGGTCACCGGGAAAGTATGTTGGCTGTGCTGCTCGAAAGATAAGCTTAGGCTCTGGCTTTCAAGGCCTTATCCTCCAGGTTTCTCATTGAATGCCTCTTCCTTCCCTCTGAAAATGAGCAGTAGGAGACTTATTAATTAATCCCATTCGTATTATCCTTGAATTTCAAGACTGGGTGATCTGAGATGCTAATAAAAATGTTTCTTGTAGCATTCCTAAGGCTCTGCAAATATTCCTCTGCCTAGACACTCTCCCTTCTTTCACTCCAGTCCTGATGTTTTATCTACTTTGAGATAACTAGATCTTTCTTGTGTAAGAGATGTCAGTAGCACTAAGAGAAATAGCCTTGGATGCATACTTTCTGGAAGGTGATGCTATGTTCTGTTCTCTGGCCCTGTTCTGGATAATTATTAGGTTTAAAGAATAGAAGTGTTAGTTCATGTCTCAGCTTGATTAAACTAAAGGCCGGGAGACTAGATGGAGATAATGTCTTAACATCAGAACTCAAGAACAGGGGAAGCAGTAGCAAAGTAGTGAGTAAAATGAAAAGGGATGTAAAACGTGCAGTGTTTGATTAAGAATATACAAGGGATAAAATACAAGGCAGGATACATACAAAATAGGAACAGCACACTTAGAAAAGGACAGGAAGAAACAAGGTTTACTCATTTTTCTTTTAAAAGAAAACATTTAAAAATAAATACATTAAAAATGACAGGAAAGAGCAGTGTCCTTATGTTTAAAATGTAAGCATAAGTATAAATAGTAAAAACAAAACAAACAGTCTTCAGACTGACATTCACAAATCGTCTACTAAACATCGCTCGTGCTTTGTTATTACTCTGCATCCTTTCCTTGAGTATTTTCCTTATTGTGTCTGTTTGACTTCTAAGACCAATGGGCATGAACCCTTTCTTGCACAGTCTCACCATTTAGCGGAGTCTGGTAAATAAGAAACATTGCTGTTTACATTTGTTGGCAAAGGCTTAAATATTATCTACTTGGCTATTTTAAGCTTTGTTTTGACAACACAAACTTCAGAGCTCTGCGATGTCAGTTGGTAAGGTACTTCATTAAATTGCTCTGGCACTGGAAAAGCACGAGTGGTGTCCTTCCTGAGGCTGAATACCTGAGGTGGAAAAGATCCTCAGGCATAACATGCGAGTTCCTAGACTTGAAATAATGTGGCTGCGCTCTGTCTGGATCATTGTCCTCTTAGTTACGTGGCTGCTGTCAGATGTCCTGCTGAAGATGGGCAGTGCCCTTGCAGGACTGTGTGCTGTCTTGGAAGTGGCACTTGGGTCTCAGGTCATTTAAGGGTTCAGCAAAACGAAACCTTTTGTGATCAGGGAACAGAGCTATGTAAAAGATGGATTGAACTGTGTGAATTGAGCAGAAAGGCCTCTCTTGGTGGTTACAAAGAAGTTGCAGTGTTGATGCGAGAAACCTAAAGGAGAATCCCTAGGTTATGGGAGTTCTTGGTTGCTCTCAGTTGGCGCAAGTGTGCAAGGGCGAGACTTGAACAGGGCTCTTAAAATACGTATTGGAAGTCTTCAGAGATACTGGTGGAAATCTTAATTTTATCCAAGCACTGTTCCTCCTTGAAACAATGAGTAGCAGCGCAACTATTCTTGTTTTGGTGAGAAGCTGATCTTGAATTTATTTGCAGACTCAATCCCTGTTCGTGGTGTCACAGGCAGTCGTTTTGCCAAGAGCTTGGGTGACTTCCCAAGATGAACCAGTAATCTCTGAAGAGTTAGATGTTCTTTTGTGGAGCCCTGAGTGAGCTGTAGTGCTGGAAGGGGCTTGGAAAGTTTAGGTGGGACCTGAATTGACCTCAGCAAGCATTTCCCAGTCTGGAGGAAAAGACCCATCTATTTAATAAAACACTAGACTGATCTGAGACAGGTACAGGATTCTGAGTCCACCACTCCCATAAACATACAAGCTTCAACCTGCAGGCTTACCTGAAGTATCTGATTGCTGCTTGAAAGTCTTTTTAGCCTGTTATGATAGTGGCTGTTAGTGTAGCCTCTTGGCAGCACATCAGACAAGGCGTCTCCTCTCGGTACTCCTGTGGCACAGAGGCACCATTGCAGGCTGCTGTTGTGCCCAGATGTAAAAGAATATTCTGATGAGTAGGGACTGAGATCAAAGCTACCAGGAGAGTGTTGGAAAAAGGGGAAGAGAATTGAAGGAGGGAAGCTATAATAGGAGAAAAAGGAAATAGGAAAAAGCTGCAATGTGAGACACGAGAAAGTCAATAGGAAATGAGTGAGAGGGAGAGAAATGGGAGAGCTGGTGGCAACTGCCAGATAGGAGAGAGGTTTCCTGTCTGCCAGTGCATTCTGAGGGCACACGTCAGCCATAAAGGACTAAGACCTGCTGGTGTAAGGCAAAAATCCTGACAAACCAGGGCTACAACTGTGCTGAGTTTTCTGTGGAGGACTGAATATTTGCGTTTGGAGTCTGGGAAGACCCATCTGTTTCTTGAGGAGGCAGATACTCTGTTTGGGACCAGAAGAGTCTTTCAGCAGTTGTAATGCCTTCTAAAATTTTGCTCTGGTTTGAGTGACAGCAAGTCCTGTATAACAGTATTTGAGCCATGATGATGATAAGTCCTGTTCTTTTGTTAAATGGCTTTCAAAGTTGGTGCTTGCAAGTAAGAAAATATTGCAGTTTTCCGATCTGTGTCGACAGGATATTTCTTTCTGCCTTCTGAAAAATTATGATTATGTGATGTCCCAAATTAGGCCTCAACCAAAAATAAGCTGCTGTTCTCAGACCATTTCTGGTTTTAAGAGTGATTTTTCTGCCCTGCTGCAGACTGCTGTATAGCCATCTAACCTGACTTAGGTAGGCAGCATCGTAACAACTTTGAAAAAATATTCAGGGGGAACTGTAATAGAGAGAAGGGCATGAATTTATACTAAGTGTGACTCTTTAAATGTAAGGGGGGGTGAATGATGGTTTATCAGAAATACTTCTGTGTCGAGGATAAAAGTTCTTAGCTTAGAGATCTCACAATGATGAACTGCAGCTTTCTAGTTGGCAATTTGTTCTTGCTGTCTGCTGAGAGACACAAAATGATAGGTTGTGGTTTGCCCTGCGTAGTCCCTGTGGTTTCAGTAGCGGAAGTGGTTCGTGTGGGTGCAGATCTGATCTTAGCAAGCCAACAAGCTCAATCGTTTTGGCTGGTGAAGGTGGTGTGGGGATACTGCAGAGCGCGCCATTTGCAATTGTTGTGGGATTTTCTTTGTTTTAAGGATGCGTCAAAGTCTGTAGGGCACTGGTAAAACGAATACCTTTGTCACAGATGACTTCTCTACCCTCGAGTTATAGTGGAGCCTTTAGCGGTAAAAAAAATAAATATCTTGTATAGTTTGGAAAGGGGTACATGATCTAAAATAACTTTGCTCTGTATCTGATTTAGTCGCTTCAGTGACGGGCGCCTTGGTGTATGAGTTTGATAATAGTTACACAACGGTTGGATTAAGTATAATGTTGCCGAGCAGTGCAGCCCTTTGAGTAGTACTGAAAGCTCCAAGTTTTTTACACTCAAACGTGTCGGGTCTATGAAGTTATGTAAAATGTTCAGCCCACTCACATTATGGAAATTGTTGTGAGAACAAAACCCTGTAATACGAAAGAAAAAAACCAACAAAGCAAACAAAACAGGCAAGCACACTTTTTTTTTTTTGTTCTTCCACTGTGGAAAGATGTAGGAATGTTGGTGATAGCTTTAAACGCTGGAGCGTTGTTTACTTTGGATGTTAACCAGCTGTACGTATTGCACAGCAAACCTTGACCTCCTCTCCCTTTTCCTTTTAGTAGACTTATCAGGTTTTGCACTCATCAGCGAGACGTTAACTATGTTTTTTGGCGTCTGCACCTGTTCACCCGTGCTTTTGACTCCCCCTCCATCGATGGGCTATCTGGCTGTGCTCCGGCCCTGGTAGGCCAGACGTGCAGTCCCTGGTTTAGGCCAGGAAAACACTCCTTTCCTGGTAGTGCGAAACGTGCTCGCCCGGTTGTGAGATAGAGTAATGCTGCCTGGCGGGTGCCAGGCGGAGGGGAATTGTCGCTGTGTGCCGATCACGGCTTGTTTTGACAGTTGGCACCAGCCTCGCTGGAGGAGGCTCTTTGGCTCAACAGAGCTCCTGGGTCACGTGTGAAGCAGAAGCAGATAATTAAGCTTAGCTGGAACGGGGAGAGGAAATAGCCTTGCAACAGGTTTGAGTTTTCGGCAGCCTGCAAATCGAAATGCTCTTGCTGGAATTCAGCCAGATGGCAAGAACCTGCTCCTTTCCCCCCCTTTTTTTTTTTTTTGTTAGTCATCATGTCTCTGCAGCTACTGGGAGGCAGCTTCCCGGAGCCTGCTTGCTTACTGCAGTGACGGGAGCATCACAGTAGCTCAGAGTATGCTGAAAATCTTGCCCCATCTGTTGCTCTTCATATATGGAGAAAATGGCTCCTTCTGATCTAGAACGTGCTTCTCGGAATATTGCTGGGGTTTGATCAGTTGTTGGACCATCAAATGGCTTCAGAAAGTTGCTGAATGGTACTCCAGCAAAATAAATTGGTTCCTCTGCTTTTATTGGGAAGTGAGAATATGTTTTCCCAAAAATGTTTTCAGTTAGAGTGTGCGTAGGGATTTAGGGTTTTTCTCCCCCCCCCCCCCC
>NW_020799132.1:4799033-4817827 GCF_003259725.1 Athene cunicularia | reverse complement strand
TTTTTTTTTAATGAAATGTCTTTTTAGATCAAAGCTGCTGCAAAAGTGCATTTCAACAGCTAGGTAAAGAGAAAGAAAATAACAAAGAACATACAAATCATGAGGTGGGGTTTGGGTTTTGTTTGGTTTTTTAAAAAGAAATATTTGTAATTGGTTGTGAGGACAGGCACAGAGGGACTCTGGACACTTCAAACAAGGACTGTTCTGTTCGGGGACCTTGTTTGTTTAAATCCCCATGTGAAATCTCTTCATCTTATTCTCCAAGTTGTGTTTGGATCAGTTTGCTGTGGTAGTAAATTTGAGATACAATGATTAACTGCATGGCAATGAGAAGCCTACTCGAATATCTGGGACCCAAAAATGGAAAAGCTTGTTTCCTGCAGGATTTTAAGAAATACTCGCTCGCTGGTGCTAAAGCTCATAGCATTCCTGAAGGTGGTCGCATGCTCTGCGGATCCATGAGCCCTGCATCCTCCCTTTGTCTCTGTTACCTCTCCAGCTGTGTGCGCGCTGGATAGAGATGTCAGGCTGCATGAATCTGGCACAGGAATAACAGATCTGTGGGGCAGCCCTTTGTCAGTGACAAATACTTTGGCTGGCGCTGTGGCCCCAGGATCTGTTTCTCAATGGCAGTCAACCCAATTCAGTTGCATGTTAGCGTGCAGGAAGAAATGCCCGGTAGCAAATGAATTTTGTCTTGTAAGATTGCGAGCTGCCTGCGCTCTCCCCCTCCTCGCTCTTCTCCGTCACGTGGAGATGTTTGCTTTAGATTAAAGCACTTCTGCTGGCATCCTGGTGGTTTCCATGCTGCAATGGGTCTGATTACATATATTCCATTTCAGAACCCCGGGCAGAAAATACCTTGGGAGACATTGCCTTACTGCAGGCTGTTCACAAATCTAAAGAAAACTGTATTTCCCTTCCTGATTTAATGTGCTGAGGACTGATGGTGTGCTGGTGACCAGGGCTTAATTTTAATGTTTGCGAGCCTCTTGCATATGTGGTATCTTGAATTGTCTCAGTTACTTAAGCTCAGCTGTTGGTTATGGTGATAACACAACATTTAGTTTAATCCTGTGAGGATGTTTGACTGTGGACAACTGGCGATGGGCAGTGACCACGTTCAGTTGATGCAGTATAGTGGAAATTGGAGAGGGAGATCTGTGTATTGGCATTTGGAGCATGCTTTGACTTAACATTGAGGGAGTTGTGGTTTCTTGCAAGCATGGATGACTCTCAGATCTAGCTGATAAGAACAAGCATATTAAAATTTCTGTAGGTAAGCTGCACGCATGCTCTGCTTAAATGGAAATGGTGACGCTTAGTTTTGTGTATTTGATGATCAAGTGTTATCTGAAAAGCAGCTGCAATTACTGCGTTAAAATTTGCCTGGTTTTAGGGCTGCTGCCCCTCCAGAGGCTAAAGCTGTGGGGCTGTAGCAGTACTCAGCTTGTAAGCAAATACTTAAAAATTCAGATGAATCAGCTACCAGGCCCCACTATAGTGCTGGCCTGCCTCTTTGAGGAAGCGTACTGTTGTAATTGCACAGGTATAACTAGCTATGTGAACGCTCTTGCTTTGGAATTTCAGAGTAAGAAGCAGATGTGCTGTTGCAGTTACACTGGTAAAGCTTTCTGGCAAGATGGAAAACCCTTTTCCTCCCTGCCCATCTCCTGACCCCTTGCCTGGCCTCGGTGGTGTGCTTTAGGCATGGTGGTTGCTGCGAAGGGGGAGATGGGGAGCCCTGGAAAAGACTGTTCATGCATTGGCTTGAGGGCAAAACAGAAATCGTCAATAGGACAGAATCCAGAATTAATTCTGGGGGAGGTAAACTGGTATTTGGCTCGTAGACAATGTCTGGAAACACGGTTGAACTGTAACTATCAGTGGTTGTACGTTCCTTGTCGCACTGAAGCGATGGAAGAATGACAGTACGTTGTAGTGCCTTAAAGAAAGGGATTTCTGCATTTTCAGAGGCTGGGGCTATGAATACAGGTATTGTCACCTTGCAGGTTGAGTGTTTTGTTGTTTTTTTTTTTTTTTCCCCCCCAGCTTTCAGAATTTGGGAGTGTAGGGCTACAAATGTGGGACACAGTAATGATAAAGCCTGTGCTGACTTTCTTATGGGCTCAACATTTTGTGGCAGTTTGTATCCTTTAATTTTTTTTTTTTGGTATGTATTGTACCGTAAAGCTGGGGTGGGATGAAGTCTACAGTGAGTTGAGAATGACCTGCAAAATCTCTGGAAAAAATAAGTCAAACTGCCCTGTTCCTCCCCTGGTTCTTGATAAACAGGGAGTAGTTGGTAGTTTTTTAGGTCTGAAAATATTTATTGCTGAAAACTTCCAACTCTAGAGTGTACCATAGCAAGGTATTGAGTGCTAAAAGCATGTTGTTGGTCTTGTGTTTTTATGTCTTTGAATTATGACACAATTTTAGCAACTGCTTTCAGCAGTTTGCTATGAATGAAGTAGATTTTTGTCTTAGAAAATGGAGTATCTAATTTTTCTCTCTTTTCAAACTGTCAATTATACAATAGTCGTATCTCTCTTTAGTGTGTCATTTGGCATTGATTCAAGTTTGAATTTAGTGACTGGCATAAATATTTTGGAGCTGTTGGGGGGGCTTTTTTTTTTTTATAGTCTTACTGGAATCAGTTGAACTTAATTCAATGACAGGATAAGCAAAAATTTGTTTAGATAGGCTGTTCTGAAATGTTTAATGCCTTCTAAAATTGTTCATGGTGAAAGATCAAGGAAGGAAACAGTATGACCTTTTAAATGAAGCTCTATATATCCCATTTTCCTATCCCAGAAGTCAGCCCGAACAATGAGAGACTGAAGGAATTAGGGTTCCCTTTCATAAAGGATCTTTCATTTTTTTGCTTTTACAGATAGGTATTTTCTTTATTTTGTCACCAGTTTAGCAGACTTTACAGCTGTCTTTTAACCAGTTTCCCTATTTGTACCAGAACTTTCGTATTTTAATTACTGTCTGTGGAAAATTGTACAGTACCATGTTGCGTGTCACGGTAGAAAATGGTGGATCCTTCTGTAATTTTTTTCCTTGGTTAGCAGATTCTTTACTTCAGTTATATCTATTATTAGCAAATGCTTGCAATTAACAACTGTGCTTTCTTTTTTGAAGGTGGTTTTTCTAAGCGCTGCATTTTTGCTTAGGGTTGATGCAGCCATGCATTAAAAACAGACAGATGTGGTTCTGTCTTGTAATGATTGACTCTGTAAAGTAGGTTGCCAGTCTAATCCTAACTTGTGCTGATACGTGCTTTTTAGGCAGCTGGCTGGAGCCCAGAAGGTGGGTTTTGGTCAGAGCAGAGCTGGAGGATTTGTATGGCGTATCACTCGGTGAGGTGCATAATAAATTGAGTTGTATCTCAAGCAATAGAGAGCTGTTATATTGTTTTTTAATCCTCTACCCTTGCTTTTGTATTTTCCCACCCTGCTCAGTTTATCATTTTCTCTCATGTCTAAATCATCCTTGCTTTTTCCTTTGTGGGTAGTACTTCTCTGGAGCTTGTCCTGTGTTTGATTTGCTCTCCTCTTGTTTCTTCTGTGCCAGTTTCTAATTTGAATTTTGCCTGGCGTTCTACAGATGCTGTCACTTGACTCTCACATGGTGACTGCTGAAGCTGTTTCCACTAATGTGCTTAGAAAGTTGGGGGTATTTCTTAGGGGAGTCTCACCTGGTACCTAGGATCCTAAAAACATTTGGTTTGCAGGTCTTTTGGCTTGCATGCGTGTTGCTAGCACTCAGTTTAACTCTCCTTCCCAAATATGTTGTACGTATGTCCTAAGCATCTGTGACTTGGTTTCTGTACCTCACAGGGTGCCGCGCAGACTTCTCTTGCCGATCTTTTAAAAAAGGAATTCTGGTGCTGATTTAAGATGAGAATGGCCAAGTATGGTCAAATAATCTGGGTAGTATTTCTACTTTAGCAATTGTTGATCTACTTTTTTACTGCAAAAATAATTTCCTGTTTCTGTACCTCAGTTTCCTATTTTTCAAACTAAGTTCCAGTGATTTAAGGCATGTTTCTAAGGAGCTGAAATAACGAGGGGTTTGTATATGTGAAGAGTGGTTTTGAAAATTATTATTTTGTTGTAAGCTCTCCTTAAATTGTCTACTCTGAATTGAAGAAATTCCTAAGAGGAAGCTTCTGTATCTTTAACTTCCCCTGCCTGTTATGTAATGCAACATACTTCGGATACTTAAATGAAATATTAACTCATTTGATCATCCAGTTGTCTTTGGTTTTCCATAAAGCATGTCTGAAGTAGCCAAACAGAAGATTTCTTAGCTGTATGCTGCTTGTGAGTTGTTGATGCTTCAGTCCAGTAAAAGTTCCTGAACAAACACGATCCATGCTGTGAAGGCAGAGAGGCTGAACTCACCCGCTTCCCACACGTCGGGTCGGCGCAGTAACGCACACGGCAGAGAGAAATCGTCTGTGGGTGATGGAACAAGTGTGGGGGTGACGGCTGTAGGTTGGGCAGCGTTTGGGTGCTGCTGCTGTCAGAAACTCTATTGAAGGCTCAATATCAGTTCTGTAGAGACAGAAGGTCAAAGACCAAGATGTGTCTAAAGCAAAAATAAAATGTGACTTGAAAATAAGGCAGCATAGGCATAGAGAAGAAAAAAAGGTACAGTTTATAGTTCTTGTGACAAGAAAGAAGTGCCATTGTGAATGAAGAGTGAGAGTTCTCATCTTTTTATGAAAAAAAATAAAAACACCATACTTTCCTCTACCGAAGTGAAGTTCAATGCCTCTAACATGTTTGTGATTTCTCAGTAAGTACCTACTTTCTAAGTAGTGACCCAGTATTTTGGTACTTGAAACCACTCAGACGTTTCTCCGATGTGTCTAAAAGATGCAGGTCGTCTAACGGACACCGCTATTACAGTATCTTGCTGAGATATGTCAGAATTCATGCCTATCTTCTTGTTTGTGCTTTTATATTTATATACTCTCTCTCAAAAAAAAAAAAAAAAAAAAAAAAAGCACAGCAGCCTTTAGCTAGTTCCTGTGTATTCAAGATGTGCAAGATGGATATTGTTGCTTTATTTAAAAGATGGGAGAAATGAACATCCTGAACCCATCGAATGAGAGGGAGAGACTGAGGGTCATAATGTCTGGCTCTATAAAGTGTGTAGGTACCCTGATGGGGGAACTGGACAGCCCTTCTGCCTGTCATTTATGATTTTAGGGGATAATGAAATGCATTGCTGAGCTTATTATATATTGCTGTGATGTATTATAAAGTTAGGGATTCATTGATTAAAAATGCCTTTATCCATCTCTCCCATATCTTGATAATATCTGAACTAAATCCTTTTTCAAAAATAAAATTTCTTCATCCGCGTGTCTTTGAGCTTCCCAAAAATGATGAGTGAGGTTCGGGCTCTTCAGCTAGGATGCTTAGTGCTTGGTGCGTGGAGACCTTAGCTTTTGTTGTAGAAACTCAGCCAGCAGTGGTAGTGATCAGATGCAGAGCTTCTCTTGCTGTTTTGTGGAGGTTTTGGGTTTTGTTTTGTTTTGTTTTGTTTTTTCACAGGGGTGTGGACTCTGTTCCTTGGGGACCACTTTGCTTCCGCTGTAGGGAGCTCTGGGAAGCTGTTCGTTTCCCATGCCTGGCTCCTTATTGGGGTAAAGGTCTGTGAATTCTGCATAAATATTTACCATATCCCAGCCTAACCAGCTGAGAGCTGCTAATAGTGTTATTGAACAAGGAGAAGAGCTTTGCTTGTGTTGCTTGCAGGGTGTGTGGTTTGTACATGGGCAAGAAATAAAGCATTCCTTAGTCAACAGAGTGTAAGGGAGGCAGCAGGGACCAAAATTACAGTTACTTGACAAAAAATGGTGGAACAGAGAGAGATGAGAAGATTTTGGAATGTGAAAGCTGAAGTATACAGGCTTGCCACTTGTAGTGTGATGTTTTAGAGGCACTTACTTAAAACTTACGTTTTATTATGCTTCTTCTAAAATGACAAAGGACCTGGCTAAATGAGTTACTTATTCTTTTACCGTCGTTCTTAGGAGAGATTTCTTTTAATTATGTGGAAAGTGACATCTCTTTTCCATGTTTTCTTTATCCTCTTTTCCTGCTGTTGTCCAGGACTGTAGAAATCCCTGTAGACTTAAAACAGTGATGCTACATTCACAGTCCTAGCCATAGCTTAGCTATCTCTCACTTCTCAAAACCTGGTTGCACCAGACTTTCTTGCTTTTTATGGTCAAAAAAAAATTTTTTTCCCCCCCTTCAAATTGTTTTCTTCTTATGTCCTGTGGCTGAGAGAGTACCAAGGGAAGGAAATCTGTGAAATCAGAGTAGGAAGCAAGATATAAGCTTCCATTCCTGAATCTTTCTTGTTTTTACGCTGTTTCCTGGCAGCTGCGTTGGTTTGTACTTGAAAGGAATGCATTGTGTTGCTTTCTCCTGAAGGCTGTAGATAAAATACAAATAAAAATTAAAAGTTTATGTGCATAAGCAAAAAAAACCAAAATTTCAGCCAACATTTAAGATTTAAGAATTAAATGACTGCTCTGTGTAGTTCTGCAGTGATCATAGTGGATAATAATCCTGTTAAAAATCAGTGATTTGCATGCTCTTCCCCATCGTAAGTGAGAGAGAGAACTTTTCTCAGGTTGTGATGCATGTCACCTTTGTGGTATTTTAAGTCTGGATGTACTAGGCTTCAAAAGGTGGTCGGTGCTTTAGAAAGCAATGTTCTTTCAGAAATTCAGGGTTTCAGGAAAGAAGCAATCTACAGGACTGGCCCTGTTTACTCACAACAGGCCCCTTTTGTTTTGGCAGAGTAAAAGAAACCTTAGAGCAAAAAAAAAATAACAAACTCAATGTTGGTCTCAAGTTCATTCTCGTAATATTTTTCCAAAACTGCTGTTGCTGTGCTCTGTGCTTAAAACTTTTTTCTCCTTGGTACTTTTCCCGATAGACTGAATTCTTCAGGGTGTTTTTGACTTGATTATAATGAAGAGAAGGCTGCAGTATGTATTTCTGAAGCTTTTGAGATTGTTTTATGGTACAAATGCATTTCTTTTCCCAAGTGTTGATGCCAGTAAGAGTTTTTGTGTTTAAGGGGATTGAAAACATCCCTTCTGACATAAAGGCATAAGAGACTTGAAGGATATTTCTCTTGTATACCTCAGTTTGTTTGCTGACCTGAATGGCTTCAAATTAAGTATTTTACATTCAGATTTCAAAAAGCAGGCATTCTGCTTAGTGGAATTAGAGTTTTTCAATGATATTTGCAGTGTTGCAAATATTTATTCTTGCAACAGTAAAGCACCTTCCAAATCTGAAACTTGTGGTATTTTCCTGCAGGAGGGCAATATGTGCTTGTAGGGAAGGGTAAACTGAGGCACGCAGCTAGGGAGTGTGAATTTCTGTGGAGGGGAGCAGATCTGGTTCTCAGCATCTGTTCCAAACTCTGCTTGTTGGAGTGTGGTGTTTGGATTGCCGCAGTCAGCAAGAGCGTACCCTCTGCGATGAGGGAAATGGCAAACAACTGTTTTAAGCTAAATGTAGTTTAGTGAAGTAAGGCTTATTGGCCTGCTTATGTTGTTTCATCTTTTTCACTTGATGATGAGCATTAGGGAGAAGAATTAGGAAATACTTGGTTTTAAAATGTAATCCAGGTTTAAAAATATCTCTGTTTTGACACCCTCTTTATGCCTTAGCAGTGGCTGTTCATTGCACGTGATTCTCACTCAGGCATGAGTAAACTGGATATGAAGCTGTGCTCTGGGATTTGCAGTGACTTTTCCCTTGCTTCTTTTAAGTCTTTGTGATTTCATGTTTGCTTAAAAAAAATAAGTACTGTTAATTTTTTTTCTTTTTTTCTGTGCTTTGGGTCAGATACCAGGATTCTGAAAGGTGCTAGCCATTGAGTATATGAGCAGCTGGCTATCTACTGGGCTTTTTGCTTTCCTCTGGTTACCATTTTCTTTTTGAGAGCTGACATTTTCTTTTCTGATTTGTGAAATTCCTAGAAAATGAGGAGCTGGGCAAATGTTTCAAAATACGAACCAATGAAATACAGCTTACTACTATTTAGAAAATGATAATGCATGCCACTGGAAAAGACAGAAGCATGGAAAATACAAGCTCTGGCTGGGAAATTATTGCATGCTTAGAACCATGGAGCAGATAGATGTAGGGGTAGGAGTTGATTTCTTTGGCTTCCTGTCTGCTGTGTAATTGTAGCCTTGATGCAGTTGTGGCTTGGAGATTATATTTGGTACCAGCATGCATTGGACTGGGCAGCATAGAAGTTGTGGTGAGTGTAGTCTAAAAAATTTGGTTGAGAGAACAGAGGAAATGCAAAAGAAAGTAACTACTATTAATATATTAAAGTGGTTTGCTGCAGTTTCATCTTTCTAATAGGTCCCGTGATTTTTGGGGGGGGAAAAAAAAAAAGTGGAATTTAATTAGGAATGGTAATTCAAATCAAATAACGAGAAGTTATTTCGATTGAGTTAGATGATTTTATGGCAAAGGCTGAAATAGAGATCTTGCTTTCTCTCTCTTCCTGCTGTACATGGCGGCTTGGACGCTTGTTCATGGAGAGTCAGGCATCACACTGCCTGGGGCATGGTTAGAGCCCTGGGAAGATTTACATTAATCAAACACAAACAGACAGTGTAGCGTGAAGAAATTTCTATCCCGCTAGCAGTGCTCACAAACTTAATTAGGTTATTGGGGCAGAAAAAGAAAACAGCCCCTTCACCCTCCAATCCTTCTTCCCCAGGGCTTGACCAGTCACATAAGCTATAAGAGCAGTAAGCTCATTGCCCCCCTGTTTTGACCTCCCGGTTTCTTTCCCTGGATGACAGAAAGAGGCATGCTTTCTTTCTCGCCCTCTTTCCTGCCCTCTTCTCTTCTGCTACAATGCAGAGGCTCTGTTTTTTCTGAGACTGTGTGCTTTTCAGGTGGCCACGGTGGTCGGGTGTTTTCAGAATGTCTGAAATCAGAATACATTACGTGGCATGGAGTGACCCTGTAAAAAAGCTGAAAGTGGATTGAAGGAAAAAAATCTCTCTGCCCTATGCCAAGCCTTTGTTCATGTGCATCATGTGATGCAGTTTCTTTGATCACTGATCTGATTTAATGACATGCATGCATGTATCTATGTGTATAGACAGATAGATGTGTACATACACATACATAAATACATACAGAACGTGCACATCTATGTACTGTGTTTACATAAATACATGTATAGGTATATATTGTTCTGTCCCTTGGGACAGTTGGAAGCACTACATTTTAAAATCCAAGCTCTCTTCTGCTTTCTTGTTGCATGCAGTCTCTGTGGGACGTCCGTGGATGCTGTTCTCGCTGTGTCCATTAGCAGTGCAGCGATGGGCCACAGCTGATGGTGGTTGGGAGGAGGTGGGAGAGAAGAGGTGGAGTTTCTTCCCTTCCCTCAAGTGGTCAGTGAAACAATCAGGCAGATGCCTCTCAAGGATATCGGATAAGCGTAAAAAAAACAGAGAGCTTCCAAGAGGGATAGCTTGCACTCCTTGGAGAGGACTTGGTCTCAGTGTACTCCCCCTGGAAATGGGCCTTTGGGATCTCCCTGTTCAGCTGACTTTGTCTTGTGAAACAGGTAATATCTGACAGTCTTTGTTCCTGTTCTGTGATATGTGAATATACTGAAAGATGAGAAAATAGCTTCCTTGATTACAGAGGAGAGAGAAAGGATTTTTCCTTTTAGTATCTATTGGGAAAAGGGTGGGAGAGGAGGTTTTTCTCTTTTAGCTTTTTTTTTCTCTTTTCTTTTAATAGCTGCAACGTGAACCTTAGTTACTCTTTTGTATTTTCATTGCGGAAGTGGCCAATTAAATATGCTCACTGTGAAAATTCATGCCTCAGTGTCTCAGCTCAGGAACAAAGGTTTTGACAGCAAGGAGGGATGCTTTAGATGTAGACGCTGGCAGCACTGCCTTCTTTCCATTTCTCAGCGCTGAATTGCATACCGGCATGTTAGCAGAACCTTCTCACCAGACTTTTTAGACTGCTTTTTTTTTTTTTTTTTTTTTTTTTTTTTTTTTTGATAAGCTGATATTTTATGCATGTTGATGTTAAATTAGCTATTGGGGCTCAAGAAACCATATTTGAGGGGTTTGGGTGGGTTTTCTTCTGAATATGGTTGTCACTGATCTTTTCCCTTTTTTTTAGGGGGGATTTTATTGTAAAGTGTTCTAAAACCGAAGCAGATCACATCAGTAGAGGATAGTCACAGTGATGGTCTGGACAGTACTGTTGGTGCAGAATTGAGACGACATTAATACAGTGACAGCCATCAGAGCACTGAGAGGCTTTTCTCCATTTGCAATAGTTTCTGCTAATGTATGGGTGCGAGGATTTGAAGTAAAGGGCTGTGAGATGCTGGGGGGATTTGGTTTTTACATGTGTATATATGTATATGTAAAAGTATGAATGTAAGAAGCCTCTTTTTTTTTTAATTTTTTCATGAGTGGTGCTATAAAGTGGTTACTTCCCTTTGTGGACAGATGCTTATTTTCCAGGAAGGCAGCACTGTAGGTGGCTCTGACATGGAGAGGTAACTGTCTAAAAATCCTGAGCGACAATCTGCAAGTTATTGCAAGCTCTGCTTTCACCAAAGTCAGTGAGAGTTGGCAGTTCTCAGCATTGTGCCTTGTGTGAGGAGGAGGTACCAAGAACTGGTGTAAGTGAAGCGAGTGGGGGGGGAAAAAAACTTAAAACTGGTTATGGTATTTCTGATAGCTTGGTTATCTCTGTGCTGCTGCCACATGTCTTGAGGAATTTTGCTGGCATCACCTCTTAGCAACTGGTAGGTTTCCTGAGTAAATGGTTTTTTCTCTTGTATTTTTATTTATTTTAAGAGACCCAAGAGGAAAATACTAATACAAACATATTTGGAGGCCTATTAATAGCAATGTATTTGACTCACATGCAGGATCTTGAGCCATTTTACAAGTACTGTGGCTTTGCTACTGTTTTGTTTTTTTTTTTTTTCTCTTCCATTTTATAGAAGAAGAAACAGGGCTTGATGTTGCTGTGAAATCCTAATCCTGTGTTCTGCTCCAGTCCTTTACCCTTGGTCTTTCTGGATTTATCCTGTAATTTAGATGAAGGGGAAAAAAGAAATGCGAAGGAAGCAAAGCATGCCACGAATGCCTGTGTAATTTTTTTCACTTCTCATGACTGTATGCTATGTGCATCTTTTGTCTTGTGTTTTATAGGTGAGACCTGCATTTCAGGGGAGAAATAATAGGCATGCACATCACAGAAGTCTCTTTTCTTAGGCCATGTAAATAACTAAAATAGCTTTAACTTCAGTGTGTAGTGTTGCTAATCTCTTTATAGTTCAGCTTGCATCACCTATTTTCTTTTGGATACTTTTACAAATATGAGTTAATACTAGGATAGAAACCCTCTTGGGAGGTGTTGAAGCAAGAAAAGTGATACGTTCAGTTAGTTCCACATTTTTAATTTAGTCTCAAATAGTTTAGATTTCTATTGCTCTTGGTGTTTGCATCTGCATGAGTGAAACTCCTCCATCAGAATTAACTAGATGGGAAGCTGTGAAGGACTAAGAGCTAGTAATCCACTACACAGGTTAAGCAACAGTGTGGTAGTGATTTCTTGGTCCTCTGTGTTACAGCTTTTGTTGGTAAAATTGTGTATCCAGTTTTTCCCTGGTGTAAATTAGGCCACTGGGAGCACTTTGCCTTTGGGTAGTTCAAGACATGTTAGCTGTAAATTAGTTTATTGCAGCTGGCAAATATTTAGAAGCTTTGCAAAGGTCGTAAGGGTGGATGTTGTCTGCACATCCCATGCAGAACGGGTGTAGTTTGACCAAAGGTTCACAACTGGGTGGGAGAAGGAAAGGCAGGGTTGAAAATGCTTTTTGGTTGAGCGTCTGCTTAGCTTTGAACTGATAAATTCCGAGTTCTGATGAGCAGGCAAGTCCAGGGATTGAAGTGTTGGCACTACATTTTTAGGCCAGTAAACACTCCCTGACCTTTAAAACAAGCTCACAAGAGAATGGAAGGAAAATCTAAATTAAGGGAAAGTGCCTTTCTTGGAGCTAAGTATTTTAGTCATGCTGACCTTATTTATCATAGGAGTAACTTAATGAAATTTTGCATCGTACAGTAGGTCAGACAAACTTCTAATGCCCTTTGGATCTTTAAATCCACCAGTGAAGGTGTTGCTGAGCTCGGTACTTCTGCTGACGTTCTCACATTGTAGTAACATCTGCATCAAGGTAAATCTCCAGTGCAACATTGTCAGATATGAGTTGATAATGCTGAGGAGCGGAACAACTTAGCCTTGTTGGTTCTTTACCTTTTGAAAGACGTGCTGGAGGAACAGCAAATACCTCTTAATGTGGATACTTTTCTTACTGGTATCTAGCACCCCAGCCATGTTTATTAGTTACAAGCTATAGAGGTGTGGTGTTCCTGTGCCAGGCAGCTGTACTCACTCACCAGAAATGTGATCTCTGGGCCAAATATTCAAATGTGGCTCTGAACCTTGTACATATATTTGCAAAACTTGAAGCTGGATAATTGGAGTTAGCGTTACAGTATTTGAAAGCTATACATCCAGTCGTATTACGTGCACTGTGTCGGTTGGTTTTTTTTGTTTTGTTTTTTTTTTTTTTTCTCCTCCCTGATTGCTGTCTTTTGCTGTTTTTAAGAACTGTTTCCACAGTAGTCTTGTTGCTGGTTCATAACAACCACAAGCTAGGTATGGCATTAATAAGGAACTAGGCTGTGTGCCTAATGAAATGCAAAAACTGCTTGACACGCTGGGGCAACACGAGTGATCTCCAAGCCCTTATGCGTGCGTTGGGTGAAAGCAAATCCCATGGCAGTTGATGGCTTTATGGTTTCTACGGTTGGTTTAGGAAAATAAAATTGTCTGGCGCAGCCTTCTTGTTCCTTTGTCTCTTGCTTTGATTTTTGTGCATCTAACTAGAAAGCTTTTCCAGACGCCGTGTAGGAGGAGTGGTGGTGGGGAGGCGGGGAGCAGGGCTGCTTCCATTGAGCCAGTTCTGTATTGCAATTATTGGCAAGCAAAGCAAACATTTCATTTCCCCGTAATTAGCTCCAGTTTAGGGAGGCAGGTTAATTTTGACTGCCACGCCCTGTCTGCTCAAGAAACCTTGTTGCTTTTATTTGATTCTTTCATAGAGGAGCAGTCTGTGGGCAAAGGGATTTAAAACAATTTTCAGAAATGAAGACTGGAGAAAAGAATTGGAACGCACATGTTCTGCACTTTTTTTTTTTTTCCCTCCCTCAAATTGCTGAAGCTCAGGTTGCCAAGATGATATGAAAATGTGGAAGAAAAAAAAAAAAAAAGGCTATTTTGGAGCTCCTCTAGTATGGCCAAACCATGCATATTTCAGCTGCTTTTCCTTTTTTTCAGGGAAGCTTGAGCTCTCCATGCCTGGGAATATTTGTCTGTAGCCTACTTAAAAATAAATAAATAAGCTAGAAAGCTGGGTCATAACTTCTGAAATCACAAGGCTTGACCTTTCTCCTGTGCCTGGTCAGTTCTGTTAAGTGGGTCACGCAATAAAAGCGTGCAGCAACTGGACAAATCACGGACCTTTTTTCTCTGCAGTGCATTAGAGTTTTCCTTAAATTTTTGTTTTGATAACATTTTCTGATGGTCTTTTTGGAAGAAATACTTGGCCTTTTTCAATATTGCTGGTGTTTAATTCATTTAAGTTGTTCCGTTTCAAAGATGTCAATTTTTCTTTCCCAACGAGGGAACTGATGGATTTAGTAATTTATAACCAGTGACGTTGGGAAACCTGTGGGAAATCACCTGTGATTTGGCAACCTCTGTTCTTCAGTTTCTGAATAGAGTTTATTCCTGCTCTGAGCTCCATTCTATGGGCAAACTGCACCTCTGTTGCCCAAATCTTGCATTTAGGCTGAACCTAAAAGCAGCATCAGGGAAACATGAGCAACTTGGTTTATTTATGTTCTCTTCCACTGCCCCCTCCCCAGTTCTAGTTTGTTTGTCTGCTTCTACCCCATTGTAGAGATATTAAACAATAGTTGTCCTTGTCTTAAAAGGCTGGAACTTCAGGCCCTCTAGATGGAAAGCTGATGCTTCTGAGCCTTGGAAGTCAGTCAGGAGTGGAAGAACAGCACTGGCTGCTGAAAATGTCTCTGTCCCCTCCCCTTTGTAGAGTTTCTGCGGGGACTAAAAGTTCTTGCAGGGTCCTGGCTTCAGCAGCGGAGCAGCACAAAGGCCACATTGAGAATAGCTGCTGGGGAAGCCCTCCTTCCTTGCCTGCCCTGTAAATGCAGTTCTTTCTCCATGAAAAGCCCTGACATCAGCTCTTGGAAAAATCCAAGTGCTTGTGTCATGGAAAATAGCTGAGGAACTTGCTTGGGCTGGGACTGAATGACTGAACTGTGGATGAAACTTCTCTAGAGATGCTTTTCTTCTACCCTTTCCAAACGTTGCTGTTCATAGAGAAATACAAACCCTTCCCATCTGGAAGTTTCAGAGTGAAAGGGTGCTAAGGAAAGAACTACAGTTGGCTATAGTATGTTCAATGCTGCTTGTCGTTTCTGGTGGGTTGGTTTTGTGTGTTTTTTTTGTTTTTTTTTTTTTTTTATTATTATTATTTTTGTTTTGTTTGTTTAACAGACACTGTTGACAGCTCCTTTTTAGACCTGGTCACATCTATCTGCAAAGGAATATTTCCTGGAGAGAGTAATGCTCATTTGGATGGACGTATTACCAGTACGATCAGGAAGTTCCATGTACCTCCATGTGTGGAGGCAAAATCTCCATGTTCTTGTAATCCGTTTTGCGATGAAGACTTATCTGTTGAATTCTGTTTTTCTTTCATCTTTTTAAACTGATTTTCTTCTCTTGCTCCCTTCTCATGCTGCCACTTTCTTTTCACCCCTCTTGATGAAACCCTCACACAGAATAAATCTCCAGTTAACTACAAGGATGAAAGAGATATCTCTATTATCTATCTTTTTTTTTTTTTTTAAAAAAAACCTCAAAGAAGAAACATCCTTGTGATGGAAAGGTGCTCTCACTAGCACCAGTAGAATGCTCTTTCTCTGTAGAAATGCCTTTTGGAGTCCTGACCTTCTCTTAAAGATCATCAGAAACCTGCCAGCTTTCTGGACTTGTGAAAAAGCATAACTATTTTTCCTTGATTTTCATCAAATTTACCTTAACCTAATTTGCGTTAAGCACTTAACTCAGCACTGTTGGTTGCCATAGCGCTGGTCCCTTGCATCGATCCTTATACTGAGCCATCAAGAGGTATGTTGATGGGCTCTGTTGGCTGCTCTGTGTTTTCTAACCTAAAAGGAAAATTGAATGGCATATTCTAGTTATGGATAGAAACGTTGGTGGGCCAGAAAAAACACGTAACATTGAGTCAGAGGTATTCACTGATGCTTTATTAGGGCAAATTCAGCACTGAAGTTGCTGGGGATGTGTAGAAGGTGGAGCACTGTGTGGAGCTGATACAGAAGATATTTGCTATATGGGCTCTGCAGTCACTTCACTAACCTTCCTGTGGTCCTTCTCAGAAGGCAGTGGCCGGGCTTATTCACAAAGCTGTCAGTAATCTAAAGCTAATAATGCCACGAACGATTCTTCCATGAGTCATTGCGTCAGCTGTGGTTGCTGCCTTGGCCTCCTACAAAAATAACATGGAAACTTTTATTGCCTTGCTAGGTTTCACCTCCTTGTGCACTTGCTGCAGGTTCGTAAGATCTGTCCGTAGGCTCTGACAGCTCCCAGGAATCCACACCGGGTGGGTCCCTTCTCCCTGCGCTTCGCATGACAGTCCGTTGTCATCAGTATGCAGTGGGATTTTTCTGAGAAGAAAACTCTGGTTACCTGAGCTTAGGTACTTTGATACGGGGAGAAGGTGACACTGCATAAACCTGCTCTTTAAGTGGGTTAATGCGAAGGTAAATAGACCCGATGTGTCGATTCGGTGTTGTCCGCAGAATAGGTGGTGTGGTTACAGCTGCAGTTTGTGGGCAGTGCAGTGAAATGGCAGACTTCTGTCTGCGTTTTTTCTTGGTTGCTAATACTTGCCCACTTGCTGCATCTGTGTTTCTCTCTATCCGCCTGTCATTTGCTATCTCATCAGTTCCTTTTACTCAGCCGCTGTCCTATACAGAACATGTCCACCTCTTTTTGTTGTGACAGAAGACTGCCTTTAGCTCTATATTAAGGTCACATTGGTACTTCTTTTGTTCAGGTCATGTCAGCACTCTCCCATAATACCTTTCTCAGGGCTTTTAAGCCCTGCAAAAAACTGCTCTGGTGGGTATGTGCATCTGCAAACTGGGAAAACAAACAGACTTTTTTTTTTTTTTATTCTTCCCGTCTCTTTCAAGATTAAATTCTGGGAATTATCTGAAGAATGGCATTTAAGACATCCATGCTTACTGTACTTTCAAGGCACTTACTTAAACCTACTACATTTAGACAGCAAATGTAGCTTTTTTTCTGACGGCTGTCAGTGCAGGTCCAGTCATGGCGTTGAAAATAAAGCTTAATAGGTACTGCAGGAGTTCTATCACTAGATGCACTTGAAATAGTCATGAAGTTCGGTGATTTTTTTTTTTATTATTTAAATTTTTTTTTTCTTAACTGTCACCCAAGAACAAACTTGAGTTCTTCCAGTGAAAGGATCTGTTTGGGTATGTATGAGCAAGAAGAGAGTACAATCCAGCTCAGCCTTCCAGAAGCATAGCTGCCAGTTACACAACTCGCTTTTCACCAAAACCCATGGAGGTGGCGCTGGCAAAAGGCATCCCATTCACTAATTACTTGGTGAAAAACCTCCCGAAGTAGGATGATGTCATTTTAAATACACATAGGGGTTTTTTTGGGGGGGGGCAGATCAGGCTTTGAGTTAACCTTTGGTTTTCCTCTTCTCTTTCTAAATGTGTGAAAAAAATTAAATGTGTGAACCTGTAATATTTCTCATCAGTCCTGAGTTTGCAGTAGTCACGTGGTTTTGTTGCTTTTCTTTGAAATTTAGAATTCTGTAAGAGGGTTTGTCCGTAACAAGCAACGTCTTATTTAAATGAAACTAATAAAGCAATGAAGAAGCTTCTATTGCAACTGTTCATCTCCTAATTAAAGATTAGTTCTGTCAAGCAAGCAGTTTTTGGCTGTTCTCTTTTGTATGGGTTTCACAATATTTCTTACTCATCTCGGCACAACTTGTAGTAATTTATACTTGCCTTGTGCAAACACACACAAGCTTAATTTCAGGCATGTGAGTAGTCCTGCTGAAGTAAATGGAACTAAAGTTAGGCATATGAATAAGTATTTCCAAGGTTGGGGCCCTTGTCTGAATCTAAATATTTTTGTCTTTGATCAGTTTTTGAGATAGCAGATACTTGAATTCTGGTAATATTTTAGCATGGGAGTAAAAAAAAAAAAAAACAAAACCCCAACATGGTTATCTGAATGCTGTGCTATTTTTGGTCAGATATATTTTCAACCTCCCAGGCTAGAATGGAACGCTTTGTACTGTTGGAAGCTGGAAATCCTTTCTCTCTGGTGTGTTTTGACACATCAGGTCTTAAAACTATCTTTTTCTGTCTTGGCTTCAAGGTAGATGTTAGGCGCTGGTCCAGTACTGGATGGTGCATGCGTGTGTGAGCTAACTTGGAGAAGTACAGTTTTTAATCCACAGTGTTACTAGTTGTAGGTATAATTTTGTTTTCCTTTGGCTTTACAGTAAATAGATTTTCCTAATGCAGCATGACTAACAAGACATACTTTTAGTAATTTGTTGCGTTTAAATTACTTAAATTATTTGACCCAGTATTTTAAAAACAAAATGTGACTTAGCTTTTAATTGTTCCTGGTATTTGGGAGAGTGGAACAACTCGTTTGCAAATGTGCTGATGTTCGTCAGTTATCAGACAAAATGTCTACAGGGTTTTATCGTGGAGCCTGCACTTGCCAGCTAGATTTGGAATTAAGTCTCCAGCTGTTAACCGCGCCCTGCTGCGCCTCCAGCTCGCGTGGTGTTCGCAGTAGTAGGTGAAATAGGTTTTATATGTTATATGTAGTGCTGGGTGCTCTCACAGTTTCGGTGCTGCTTTCAAACACTGCTGTTTCAAAGGGGCTAAGTTGCACTGAAATACAAACAGTTGTTGGATAAACTCCTGGGAGCTCTTCTGTGTTCTTTCGATTATACCCCTTTGACCCACCTGGACTTTTCTTTCGGCTGTAGTATAGGAGCGGTGTTTGGGAAGTGCTGAATGCCTCCAGCAAGTGAAGAAGTGCTGGGTACTCCTCAGGGAGGAACCCGGGGGAGAGGAGGGACTTCTGTACCGAGCACTCCCCGCAGCCTGCCTGGCAGGGACGGTAAATCCCGCTTGCAGTCTTAGCTCAGCTGACTCTTCCATCTCTGATTTCTCTGATTTCATAACTCGGTGGCCTGGAACGATTTCAGGTCCAGCAGGGGAGTTTTTCGGGGCGGGGGGGGAGGAGGGCTGGGAAGTTTCACCTCCAGCCTAGCTCAGCAGAGCCCTTCCTACTCCAGTGATTTCATGGAGTACCTCTGAAGTAAAGCGGGTGCAGGAGAGGGCCTGGAGCTCCCTCGGCCTCACCGCCTCTGGTTGGACGTGCTGCTGCCCGCGCCCCGGAGGCTTCGCCGCGCTGGTGACCTGCTGCCTGCCCCGCTTTCCCGCCACGTCCCTCCCTCCCTCCCTGCTTCGGAGAAGAAGCGTT
>NW_020799132.1:4771234-4798983 GCF_003259725.1 Athene cunicularia | reverse complement strand
GCAGTGCCCGCGGGCGGCAGTGACTCCTCGGAGCTCGCCGGCGCCTTGCGAGGCCTGACCCTGGTCCCGAAGCGCCGTCCCTGCAGCCGAGAGCGCAGTTCCGGCCGCGGCGCAGGGAGCTGTGGGACTTCCCTGCTCACCCTTCGCAACAAAGCACAGACACAATTCCTGATGTTTTCAGTGCCATCTTATATGCACAAACTTCAGCGTTCTCTGTCCAAATAATTAATGTCGGTGGTCTACAGGTAGGAAGGTTTGACACAACTTTCCAGACCTGTAAAATGGAATATTTGCACTTCATCACTGAATAGCTCTGAACCAACCACAACAGTACAACAACGAACTGAATTTATTTTGTTCATAAATGGTTTCTTTTGCTGTAGGAGCGTAAGCCTGGAGAAACACTATGGGATAAAGGTTTTCACTTAAATGCTTCATCAAAATATTTGCTAGTAGTGTTAGGATTATTTTTTTTTTTAATGCAGCTCAAAAGTTCAAGTGCATTAGATAAAATATGTGGTGTAATTAACCTTAAGCACATTTTCCTGCCTTTGGAGAGGCAATAGATTGGCTTTGCCTGGATTCCTTTGTCTCCTTTTCTGCTTTCCAACGAAACGCTAGATTACCACTGCATCTGTTCACCATACAGCGTTCAGACAGGGTTAGCTTGGCCTGAGATGACTTTTAGTTTCTTTGCTTTGGGATTCAGGTTGTCTGTCTTGCAGAAAGTGGTTCTTCACTGGCCAAAATTCCAAAGTGGCAGGGCTGAAGGCTGAAGAGATCTGGCTTTGCAGGTAGAGCAGAAGGAGGAGATTAGCTACACGTTCCTCTTTTGAATCAAAGTGCGTTTCCCAGACTTCCGAGATGAAAATAGTGCTTTTGGGGGGAGGAGGAAAGAGGGTACCGCTTCCTGTGGAGTCTGTACGCAGCCTTTTTTCATCAGTTAACCTCTGCTTTAGGTTCCTAAGACTTACGCAATCAAAGGCCCTATCTCTCACCTTTAATTTTGAAGCCGTCGTTGTATTTCGACTAAATTTGACGCTGTTATCTAAAAGATGACAAGTGTTTTGATGTGTATAATTATTTTCAGTAGTAGACAACATTTTAATTTCGTTTGCCTAATGTGTCATCAGGTGTTCGTTTCAGAGTTGCCATATTAGTGCATGCTCGCGTAGGGGATTGGCATGTGTGAGCTGGCCGGCGTTTAGGGTGTATACGCGTTTAATGGAATACCTATTAGTCAAAGAGAGGGCTTAAGTTGAGTGCTTCTCCTGTGTATCCAGTTATGTTTTTCAGGTAATGGGGAGGGAGTTATTGTAGCTTTAAGACTGTGCTATTTCTGGCTGAGCCACTCGGTGCGTTGTTATCGAGGAAAAGAGAATAGGTGAATAGGTGACAAGGTTGTCCCTCCTTTGGAGGAAGGAGCTTAAAACATGAGGTGTGCATTTTGGGCAGTCTCCTTGGCAGCGCTCAAGGAATCTTTGTTGTAATGCTCTGAAATACTTTCAGAGAGTGGTTTGGTTCTGAGCAGTGGACCAGTTAGTGCCATCACTTAGCTCGGTTTGAGTTCAGAGGTGGTATCCTTGGGACTATCCTGCACTGATGTTGCCTTTTTCTAGTGCAGACTTAACACGGGACTACTGATCTTTATCAAATAGGATCTGTTTAAACTATGTTTAAAAAAAAAAAAGTCATTTAATACCCTGTCAATGTTCGTGGTATTATATTTCTTTTTCCTTGAATCTCTTCTCTGCCTCCCTCTAACCTTTACCCTATAACTTCTTGGAAAACCTGTATAAATAGGAGAAACTGAATGCAATAAGGATAATTTATGTATATGGGGGAAATGATCAGCTATATGATAATGTAGATGTCATCATTTAGAACAAAAAGTGACTTGAGTTGTCTGTTCTTATATGTACAAACACAGCTCTAAATGTTTATATTGCTTTCAGCCAAAGGATCTAAAATCATTTAACAAGTAGGAATGGAGCTAAACTTCTAAAAAGTTATAAAAAAAAAATAGTTCCGCTTCATGAAAGAAGAAGTTGGTGCTTTAAGCTACATGGCATATACCTTGCTCTGTCATTTTTCTATAGTAATTCAAGGAAAAAACCCTTGCTTTCATAAGTCCCACATCTTTTCCTTACTTAAACGTGTATAGATTTCTTTAACTGTGGGGTTGTGTTGCCTGTTATGTGTATGTTCCAGGAATAATATTTGGAATAATTAATATAATTTCAGCTTAATTTTACTCTGTTGTGCTTGTCTCAAAGATGGCAAGTTCGTATAGTTTCATGAAGATGGTTGGGGATCTTGTTAGGAGATGTCAGCACGAGCTCCCGTGTTACCAGATGCTGCAGCACCCACATAGGAGGGAGATAACCACAATGTCTCAGCTATAGGAGAATTTTCAGTTAGAGTTTGGACCTTCATTAGATTCCATTAATGGACCAATTATCAGGACAAAAATTCAAGCTACGTTAATTTTTAGTGTATGAAACTAGTTGTTATTGGAGGAAAATTATCCATGAGCTGCTATACTGTACTAAGAAAGACCTACTAGATGCTGGATTTGAGAGCACAGATTCTGCTTCTGTTCTTAGTTCTGTTTGAAACATTAAGCATATTGATAATAATTCTTTACCTAATTGAGTCAACTGTAAATTAACTTAATTTGGCTGAAGTAGCAGAGCAAAAAAAGACTTGTTCTGTTGTGAAGGGATTACAGAAATGTAGAATGATTGTATTTAAGCATTAGCGTTGATATCAAACATAATGTTGAGAAACAAAAAATGTTCATTAAACTTATGTTCTTTCTTCTTTTCAGGTTTCCTCTCAAAAAACCTACAAGGTGAGTTATTGAAGTTTACTGTTCATTGCAAGTTATGATACAGCCTTTTTCAGAGGAGGAACGCTTTTAAAAGGAAAAAAAAAAATAAAATTGTACAAACACAGATAGCAGTACCCATTATGGACGTGAGGAAATTAATATCCAGATTGGGACAGGGTGCCAAAAATATAGTTGGTGGTGCACTTAAAGTGCATGGCATAGTGTTACCATTTGCATTTCTGTTACGTACACTGGCGGATTCTCTTACCTGAGATTTGAGATGCTCGGAGAAAGTGACACTAATGATGTACAGACACTTCCTTTGGGGGTGTGTGTGTGTGTGCATATTCTAAATCTTTAATTTTTGCATACAAAGAGATTTAAGGTTTGCTGGGAGAGCAGGTAGAGGTAAGATTTCCATTTTTTCAGTCCTCTGTAACTTAAATTTATTTTGCTTTTAAAATAAAATATGGCCTGCTGTTGAATGGTAAAGAGAATGCACTCGCAGTTACTAATTTTGAAGGTTAATGAGACTGTTTCTAGAACCTTGGCTACGCTCCCAAAGCTTCTGAGGGGAGATCATTTTTCTACTTGAATTCAGTCTGGGAATAAATTTTTTAGGTGAACTTAATGCGTACATTTTCATCTAAATTCCTTGTTAGCAAAGAGAGCTAGCGAAGGTTATTTCCGAAGGCCTCGCCAGCGAGGCGATGCTTCTGTGGCGTGGTAGTCAGGATCCTCTGCTTTGGTTTGTCACAGACACGGCAGCATTCTGAGCAGAGAGTCTCCAGCTGACAAGAAACAGAAGGTTGAACGCTGCAGTAGTACGCACGACTTTGATCCGACAGGTAAAGTCCTAAAACTTCACAGGTGAAAAATCTAGACTTGTATTTGAAAAAAGTACTGGGGATTGAAATAAAAATGATTGTAATGTGTCAACGTATGCGGTTTTCAGAGTTGCGTTGTTCTGCGATTGCAAAGCCTTTTTGAAGCATGCGGGCATTGAAATTAATACGGGCTTGCTTTTAAATGTGCTCATCTACAAAGCAGCTGTTAACGGTGCAAGAATAAACCTAGATTAGTGGTATCAGTGAATAATTATAATTACTTCCTCTTTCAGAAAAGTCAGTCTGAAATTTCAGTAGGCAAATACTGTAATTAGTTGTGAGCAGTTCTTTTGGCTGTTTTAGTTGAAGTGTGAAATCGGAGATGTTACAGGCTCGACTAGGGCTGGTATTCCTTGTAGGGTTGGTTGGGGTTTTTTTGAGCCTTAGTGGATTTTGGTCTATCTCTGTCACTTGTAAAGTGAACTTGTACTTTCCAACATGATACATTTTAAGATAAATGTCCATTTTTAAAGGATATGCTATCCTATTTTTTTAACCTTCAAAAGGGTTAAATTAGGGTCAGTTTGGTAAGCCTGTCCAGGGCTGTCTTAGAAATCAGGATGCATGCAGGGATTCTTTATTCTCTCTGAAACACTAACCCAGTGACTACTCTGTGTGTTCATGAAATGCATGACAGGCTCTTGTCTGAGCCTTCTGGCCCCATGCAATGTGTGTTTTTCATGTCTGTGCATTCTGCTGTGTAGCCAGTCTTTTCCCTGGGGCTCGCGGAAGACATGAGAGTTGAGTGTAAAGGTGGTACGACTTGTAGAATGTGGTTTTTTGCACAGGACATTTGAAGCTGGTGTTTATAAACCATTCTGTTCGTTAATGCTTTCGGCCACTAGCTGCATGACTCTTTCCTAGTGTGCACAAAATAAATTAAAATGGGCTTTTAATGGTGGTTTAAAAAAAAAAAAATCCTCTAAGGGGGAAAACCTGAATTAGTGCTTGTTGTCTTTACCTATTTGCAAGGACAAAGGAAATGTAAAATTATTCAGGTTGGAGTAGGTCAGAGGAGGTCTCGGGCTATGAACCTGTTTTGTAGAAGGAATTTGTTTTCTTCAGAAGCAAATTTCAGGAATCCCCTAATCTTAATTTGATGAAAGTCATTCCAATTTTGAGAGCTGTTACCTGGCACCACTGTAAAGATGCTTGTGATCTGGTCTGATAGATGAACTCTGCGCTGTAGCCTTCATAAAATTCTTTTATTTTTAAGGGGTGAATTCAGAATGCTGAACTATTATGTCTATGTCGATTACTTGCTCTGGAGATAAATGTTACCAGAGTTTCTATGCTTGGAGTTGTTTTTTTTAAACCAGAATACTTTCTGTAGTTCATTGCAAAGAACTTCTTTTATTGTCTGAAATTCTGTGTCTTCATGCTCGTATTATTCACCCCTTATTCCAAGTGTTTCACCTATGTTTTGTTCACATCTTATTTGTGTTTTGCACGATTTAACCTAATAAATCAGTCTGTGTTTTTCATGAAGTTTTTTTTTTTTTTCTCATGTTTGGTCTCCATATTTTCTATATCTCTCTCTCCTTTTCTCCTGCTCTCGTGCAGATAGCTCCTCCAAGAAGACAAAGTCTAGTTCGGAGGAGAGTAGATCCGAGACGTATGGTAAGCTCAAGCAGCTGCTGCAGCCTCGCACCTTTGCAGTCTGCTCCATGCTTTCTGTCTGTGCACCCAAGGCTTTTATCCTTTACGTGATCCGCATGGTTGGCTCTGCAGCAGGGAGTGGGAAACTGGGTTTTAATATTGCTTCAGTGTATCAGCTTGTAGTTTTTTAGTGGCTGGAAACTAACCCACAGCTGGCAAGCTTAGGCTGTCACCTGGATTCTCCTGTTACCTATTGATAGTTGGAACAACTCGTTGGGACTGCCCTTCTTGGAGATCTTCTGCCACTATGTTTGGCATTGTATGGACACAGCTCATGGTGTGGACTCCAGAAGATTTTTTTTTTATTTTTTTTTTTTTGTGGTTGTAGAAAAGTCTGTCCTATTCTAACTGTGGAGGTTAATCTTGGATGAGCCAGCAATTCATCTTTTTGTGTTATTTGTCGAGGATCAATTGTCAGTTCCTTTTCATGTTTCACAGAAGTGGGAAAATGTAAATAATTTCAAAAAATGTAAGAATTTGAACTTCACCATTCTTTGTTCCAAAGAAGGGGTAACTTCCCTGGCAGTCCTGTATTGTTGTGTGTTACTGCTGTGTTGTGGGCTTGTAGACTGGGACAAATTGGCATATAAGCTTGGGATAGGAGTAGCCCCCGCCCCCCCCATCATTATGCTGTCACACCATGACGAGTGCTGTTGGAAAGAATGTCTACCAAATACAGCCTGTTTGTTCATCCTCTTCCTTAGCTTACATCAGCTACGTCAGTCCTTGGGCTGTGACGCTCTGTCCTACCTTTATGTGAATGGCTTGTTGAATTTCTGACCTCTAAAGATATTTGTGCTCATATCTTAGAAACTAGAAGGTAATACATTTTCACAAGTTGTTGGGTGGTCTCTTGGATCCTACAAGCTCCTTAAGACCCTTGGACCTAGGCTGAATCTGGCCGGTAGTGCTGCATTTCATGGTTCTGAGTGTGCATGTGTAGCTCTGTCTTGATTCCAGCTGTGGGTTACCTTTCTTTTCCTTTCCTGTTGGTTTTTTTTTTTTTCGTGATATTTAAAACTGTCTGTGACACTTTCTGATTTTTCTCTTGAGAAAATGACTTACTGTATAACCTGCTGTGGGCTTTTGGACAGATGAAATGACTCTTCCAGTATCAACTGTATCATTCCACTAGAACAAAACTGCCATGTATTAATGGCTGTGCTCCAAGTTCTGAAACCAGCTATGTAATACAAAATGATGCTGTCATAGCTTCAATTGTAAGGAACTTAAAAAAAAAAAGAAACAAAACTAAATGCAGAACCCACCAATCCTGAAGAGTTCCTCCTAAACCAACATAGGCATGTTAGCAAAAGCCCTTTAGTTGGTGCAGTTCAGGGAGATGTGATCTGTTTCTTCTGTGGAAACGAGATCTCTTTAACTTTCCCTGGAATTTTGAATCACACACTTTTTTTTTTTCTTTTTTTTTTTTGGTGTAAAGAAAAGTATGACAGTCATGTTCCTCGGGATGTGAGAGTGTTCCTCAGAAACTGTAAACAGGTTTTGAGAGTGCCTTGATTTGCTTCAGCAGAGCTGGAAACCTGTCTTAGGGAGACCTGGCTTGCTGCAGCTTGTAATTCTTCCTCCCATGCTCAGAGAGAATGAACAGGGAAACGGCCTGCTCGAAAAGCAGATACTTTGAGATGAAGCTTCTCATGAGCTTGTGTTGAAGCCTTGACCAGTTTTTCCCTTTACCAGGTAGTGGCAGTGCAGGCAGGTTGACAAGATCCCTGTGTCTTGAACCTGCATTAATTTTTGCCTCATGCTGCTTACCCATAATATACTGGAGGTGCTGTCAAACCCTTGTAGGTTAATTACAGGAAACATTTGGTATGCTTGATGGAATGTATCTGTGTTTATACTTCTCCCTCAGTCTGTACAGTGTCCTGGTTTTTCATGTATGGCAGAAAGAAACATGACTTCCTACCGTAAGCCTTTACTTCCCCCAAAGTTTCCTGCAGATGCTCTATCCATGTCTAGTATCTATGGGAGCAGTTTCCACTCATCCTTCCTTTCCAGTGGCCTTTTCTGTGTTGGACCTTGCCCTGCCTTTTGTCTCAACCCTCTACTTTTCCCAGGTTCTGTGGTATGTGTGGAGAAGTCTGTTGTTTGCTTTGGACAGGACCAAACTATTTAAAAACCTACAAGTAGAAATACTGTACTGATATTTTTCTCGCTGGTGACTGGATGTTAGTTGGCTCTTTCTTTGGCTAGCCATTGGAAAGTGAATAATAGAAGAGTCTTGAATGACAACAGGAAAAGGAGGTGTGGCTTTTGTGTACGTGTTTGTTTTTACCTCTTGAAATTCTTAATTAAGGAGCAAGAGACCAGAATTTCTTGAAGATATGAGTGGCTTGGAGGGGAAGGCAAAGTGGTTAGGTAGGGAAATTTTCTAATATGTAGAGCGTGATTTATAGTGACATGAAACTTAGTGTGGTATTTTCTTCCATAAATCCAACCATCTCATATCTGTGCATCCCACAAAATTTAGATGATCAGGAGAGAGATTGAGCGTAGTTTCAAATATGCTGTAATTTACTAATTAGTGCCATGACCTCCCACAGTACTTGATACAAGAATTCTTTCCAGTAGAATTCTTGTCTCTTAAATGAACGTAAAATTGAAATTAGCTTTCAGGGTAGTAGGTGAGGTATCAGTTAATCTTCTTCCCCCCCCCCATCCCACCCCCCCACCCCGTGACTTGGTTGCTGTCCAAAGCTATCTTCCTTTTTATTTAGTAATGATCATTTTGACCCAAATATTAGACTAGATTGTATACATACTCTTTCACATAATCTCTTCAACTTTGGGATAAGTTTTTCAATCTTTTTGTTTTGACACCCCAGGTTTTCCCCTGTTGAGATTATTTTCAAATTGAACTTACATTTCCTGTTTTGTTTCTTGCAGTTCTTGTCAGCCTTGTGTTTTTATGTTGTGGCCACCATTTTTCCAGACTCTTGAAAGGACTCTTGGGAGCCCCTCATCACTACCCTTACAATAGCCAGAAAGGGCTGGGAGTGCAAGGGGCACTCGACCACAGGGGTTGAATGTGTCGTTGCCATGGGAGCAGATAGTCCTATTTCTCATGGTTAAAATACACGGTTCTCTTTTTCTAGAAAGATTGCCAAGCCTTGTTTTATGAAGGGTATTCAGTGCCATCATTATTAACAGTTTTATTGACACACTATACACTGCACTTACTTCAAATAATACAGTTTTTGCACTGACTTTACGTGACTTCTGTTACCGGGTTAGTGGAAGAATCTGAAGAATGCTGCTAATGTGGCACATGCTATGAAGATCACAGTAATAACTAGAACTAACTGAAATTCAGAATTTCATCCTATGAGAAATTCTCTTTATTAAAGCTGATCGTTTTATTTGTTTTTGAGGAGCAGCGTTTCTGAAAATATGTTACAGAAAATAAAGCTTCCCAAATGAAGTGAAACATTTGGACATTCTCAAAACCCCAAGGAGTTTGTTTTTGTTTATGGAATGATTCATTTCAAATCACTATATTAAATTGCATTTTCCCATTGTGGCCTCATGCCTCCAGGGAGGTTATAGTTCACAAGTCTCCTCCCATGCCATGTCCCACACAGTTCGATCAGAGGAAAAGCTACATTGTGTTATGGAAGATGTAATTCATGTCTCCATTCTCTTTAGTGAGTCAGGTTTTTAGAATGAACCCCTGCTCTATTTGTTGTGCTCTGCTAGAGAAAGGAAATTTCCTATTTTACTGCATAACTTCCAAATGTTTAGGATGTAGAAGAGAAGAAGGTAAACGATCTCTTTCCTCGTGGAGCTCTTGGACAATCGAAATGTGTCTGGCAAGACCGTTGGAGACAATCGTTTTTACCATTGGTGTGTCAGTGACCTTGAGGAGGTCGGACTTTACCCTTCCCTGTTCTCCAAAAGGCACACTTGTAGCAGGGCTGGAGAACTGTTGAGCCACCATGTCGCAGAGGGAATAGTGCCACCTATTGAAGAGCTGCTCGTCTTAGCTTTTCTTGCAGTTCCTTTTTCCCGAGACTGGTAATTTCGAACTGCTTTCATTTTTTTAATCTTAAATCTCTTTAACTGCAGCACACGGTTAGCTGCTTTACTGTACTCTTGGTTTAAGGCTATACCACTAGGTTTGGGGAATTATACATGAGGATGAAAAAAGATTTTTAAGACTTTTTTTTTTTTCTCCACAGAATCTTACGAATCCATTCAAGATATGAACATGTAGTACAATTTTGTGTACTTAAAGCATAGTTACAGTGATGTGTCCTCGTTTCATGACTTCAAGATACAGTCATGTGAAAGCAAATGAGGGAATAAGATTATTATTGATTTGCTTTTGAGTATTTTCAGTGATGAGTTCTGTTGACCTTTTAATCTTTACTAAGCTTCAGCTGGAAAAAGTGAAATATCACAGTAAGATACTTCAAAATAAAGGACTTGTGATTTCCATCTGGGAAACGCTAAAAGTTGGAACATGAATGCAGAAAAGGTGAATGAAAGGCTGATTGCCACTTGCTAACATGGACTTTCCAGTGTTGCCCCAAACTTACAGACTTTAATTAAAGTGGGTGAAGTTGTTTGAGTTAGTAATTTAATGTAAGAGCTCCTGTATGTACTTGTGATATCCGGGCGTGACAGTAGCAGCTATTGAAAACTTCACGTTGCGTGTCATTGGGCTCTCAGTGGTTTGTGGCTTTCCTTTCCATCCATTCCAGAGTGTCTAATGAGGTGTTCAAAGTACAAGACGTGGGCTATGAAAACATTGCTGCTCTGGCCTTAAAATTCCACCACTAAGCAGATTTCAAATAGAATATATTTTACTTAAAGAACAAAAGCGAACAAATGACAGATTTGGGGAGTCTCTTTGCTAATTTTTCCTCATAGCAAAGAAAACTCATGAAGGTTACTTCTTCTAGTCTACTTGGTTCTGACAGGGAATGCTACCTAAGCTGATTTAGGTCTACAGGTAATAGTGTTATCTTCAGCAAAGTTTGAGATAATTTCATTAAAATCACTACAGAGCTGTAGTGTGTCTCCATCGAGCACAGTATCTCTGAGCTGGCCTATGTAGACCTTTTTCCAGCCTTTTATATTGTGTTAGGAGAAGGGTTTAGTGCCAGCTTCTTGTCTGCAGGGAACAAATACAGGGGAAAGGCAATTTGGGTTCAAGTTGTCCTAATTTCAATTGCCTCCCCATTCTAAAAAGGTGGAATTGAGACGTGTGGTGTGAAACGCTTTAACTTGATTATTCTTGGAACCTAAACTATACTCTGTAAGGTCAGTTTATTTTGCATCTCCTACTGCATTGCCTCTGCTTTGGCATCAGGTTCGTTCAGAGGAGGCTTGTCAGTGTAGGTCCAGGGATTATTAGTTCTGGAAAAGAAAGAAGTTCAGTGGAAGAGCCAGCATGCAGGGCTATACTGTGCCTTTAAACAAGGACAGTTCTTGTGAGTCAAAAGATTAGTTAGTGTCTTACTCATAAAACCTGTACGTCTGGCAGCAGGGTTTAAAACAAGCAGTTTTTATGAAATAGCATATGTTCTCTTTCCCACACCCCACCCTGGGGCATCATTCTTGTGAAGTGAGACTTGAAGAAGCTTGGTCATATAGAAAAATGGGAGGTACAGAAGGGAGAGGCATGTTCTTTCACTTAACCATGTAAAGAGGGTGGGAAAGGTGGTGGGTTTCCCTCCTCTTGTGTGCTTTCCCCTTCCATCCATTCCATCAGTTTACTGCAGATAGATGTGTATAGCAGAATTTGCTTCTGCTTTATCAGCAGAAGGGGAGTTACCGGGGTATGATACGGTGACCAGCCTGGTGCAGAAGTGCTGGAATGCAACCTCTTCCACTGCTCCCACACCCATTTTCATACATGCCATGCTCAAGGAGAACAGGGCTGACTGGGCAGGCAGTATTTTCACTTGAGGCTCCTCATTTCCATTAGGAGTTTCTCCAGAGAAGTGAAAGGAGCTGTAGTGGTGTGAAGGTGATTTAAGACATGGGTATGAGACTCCACACTCTGTTACAATTAAAAATTATTTCAGAAAAGACAGCCTTGCTGGGACAGCATCTTCACAATTCCCTTTGCTCCCTCCGTGCTAAAGGAAACTGCTGCAATTCTGCTATGTGACTCTGGAGAGCTCCAATCCTTTCTCAGGATGCTGGTGTAAGAATTTTGCCTGATGTGGCTTTAGAAATGAAGAGGCAAAGCAAGCTCTTAGAAATAAGGGTGATGTTTAGCAGCTGGTAGTTTCTGCTGTGTAAATAACAGATTGAAGCATTTGCAGACTTCTTAACGTCGCTTTTCAAGATAAGGGCTCCCTTGGTAGGCTTTTTGCAGGTACTCTTAGGAAAGTGCTCTGCAGTGAATATGCCAGGACTGTTGCTTTGTTTTGGTTTTTCCCTTATTTGGTTTTCAGGTGAACAATAGACACGCACAACATTTCACCTTTTTAAAATGCTGCACCTACTAAGTACATTTATCTCTGCAACAGTATTTATGTTCACATTGTACTGAGTAATCCTAACACTGGGAAGCAAAACAAGTTGCCTTTGATGTCACACAAGTTAAAGGAGAAACAGATTCAAACTCCATCTCCTGGGATTTTGGCCTTGTTCTTCAGCAGCTCAGTGGGAAGGATGGTCTTGATGGCAAAAGTCTTGTTCCGTGTAGTTGGTGTGGCTGGTGCTTCTTTACTGCTGCTGTTCTGTGTGATATTCTCATCTGGAACAGAAGGTGCCCTGAGATGAGATTTTTCCTGAGAACTGGGAGAACTTTTCCTGATCAATAAATCTGTTCTAGCCCAACCTGCTGATGTTAGTCTGAGAGACTTGTGACTTATTTTTTAGAGTAGGTTGTAAAAGTGGCTTGGTGTTTTTGATGCTGTGGTGGAACATGACAGCCCTCTGCCGTACTTTGAAGAACTATTAATACAGACAAAGGGAAATCATGCTCATTGGTTCGTGTACATAGCTGCTCTTCTTTAAAAGCTGCTTTTACCTCAAGTTGTGTCTGATGTGCCAGAGCTGTCTGCATCTCTGCTGTTGTATATCTCTGTTTTGTGTAACTGAAGCAATAAGCTTGACCTGTCTTGACATTCCTATCTGTTTCTGGACTGATGCCCTGTTTCTGTCTCTCATATATTTTTTCCCTCTGTTGTATTGTACCGGTTTCTTTCAGTGCTCTGTGATTATCTAGGAGGATAAGGTTTTGGACTGATGCCTAGCTTGTGTCTCTTTGTATTTCTCTCCTCTTTCTTCTGCCCTTTCCCCACCTTTCTTATGCAGGTCTTGTTCAACGGTGTGTTGTTATCCAACGGGATGAAAACGGATTTGGGCTGACAGTCAGCGGAGACAATCCAGTCTTCGTGCAGTCTGTCAAAGAAGGTAAGTGGACTGGCTAAATGTGCTAGCCAGGGAGCAGCCTAGAGGGCTTTCGTGTGAATCAAAGAAACACGTGCATGAGCTGGAGGAGAAAACTCCAAATACCTCCCTCACGGGTGGGATAGCTGTAGCTTCGGAATTGGTGTGCAAGCCCCAAGCGCGTCGTGCTGCCGGTGTCTGGTGTATTTGGAAACTGATCTCGTGCGTCTGAGAAGGGAGTAAATGACTCCTTGAAACTTGATGGGATCGTGGCTTGATGTGTCCGCTGTAAAATGAGAACAGAGCTGCTCTAGTCGAGATACTCTGAGATTTTCATCTGATAAGAGACAGAGGAAGCTTGGGTGAGCGCGGGAAGTAGCTTTGCGTGGAACTGTAGAAGTGCTTAAACTGTTTTTGCTTTGAATAGTTCTATTGAAACTGGAACTGAATCATTTCTTGCCTCTCTAGATGGAGCAGCCATGCGGGCTGGAGTGCAAACAGGTGATAGAATTATCAAGGTAAGGGCATTCAGATCTTCAGAGAAATGGATCCTTTACATGAAACAAGCTCTTTTCCTGAAAGAATGTCATTGATATGTCTGTTGTGATGTTTGCATTTGCCTGTGGGACAGAGGAATGGTCTATGTTTCAGTGTTCTGGGGATGCCAGAACAGTAACCACCGAAAGCCCACTGCTGAATGTTAGTTTTGTTGCGGAGATCACTCTCATTTCAGAACGTCATCAATGAATTCAGCATCCTACGAGGTTCAAGTATCACATGTATTATAAAAGCAGAAGTGACAGAGGAGAGAAGGAAGAGAGTTATTAATAAATACCTGTAAATTAATAGTCATCTTGGATTACTGCTTTTCCCCTAATTGCCCCCAGATCTGTGTTCTCTTTTAGTCCCAAACAAGAAGTAAAGTCAGTAACTAAAAAGTCTATCTAAACTGTTGGTGCAAAATTATGGTTATGTTACAGCAGCTACTGGCACAGGTGGAGCTGGGATTTCTACTAGGCATTTCAATTAATGATTTAAATTAGCTACTTTTTTTTTTTTTTTTTTTTTTCCTTGCCCAGTCAGAAGTGGGTTGGGGTTTTTTGGTTGGTCGCTTGGTTTTCTTTGGTATGTGTGTATAGTTTTCTTTTTGCAGAGCTCTGCTCACTTAGAGAAACTGTTAAAATATAAATTGTTGATCTGTTAGTGTCTTGAAAGACATAGTAATGGAGATGGAGGGGGGAAGAAAACAGTGTTCCTCATTCTATATGTTTATTGTGGTGTGTGTGGGTACCTTTGGTTGGAAGTCAGTAGCTAAACACTTCTAACTTTCTCTTCCTCCCTACCCCCAGGTGAATGGCACTCTTGTAACACATTCAAACCATTTGGAGGTGGTAAAGCTGATCAAGTGTAAGTAAAGGCAGGTTGCTATTTTTGTCACCGTGCTCCTTTAAAGCATGAAGGGCATAATTTTAAAGGACCAATGACCAATTCAGTCAGGACAAGGTCTAACCATGCCCAGTGCTGAGAGATAAAGAGTGTGTATGAAACAGTGAAGTGAAATTGGGGTCATTTTGACATCCTGAACTTGAGCCGATACACGCTCTGCAGTTTCTCCTTAGCTTGGTGTTCAAAGTTACCATCAAACCTTGCCTACATGTCTTCCCATCTTTTGATTCCACCTTAAATACCACAGCTATTCGGGCACTCTTAATGTAGATTATTGTATGATGCTTGTAAAGTACTGGTGTTTCTGAAGGAACTGCATTCTTGGTTGATTTTCTTGTACAAGTAAGAAGGTGGTAGTGGTTCCTTCCACCCTAGCACAGTTTATTTTGTGGCATGAGCGTATGTGTACTGTAAATGCAGCCTGATAAATGAAACCCGATAGACTAGAAATTGGATTACCTGCTTTTATTAAGGATATCATGAAAGTTTTTGGATTACCTGAAATTTAAACAGCATCTCTAAACCAGAGCTGACAGTGCTTTCAGGTTCTCTCGTTTGAAGAGCGAATGGGTGAGGAATGGTCTGTGTTTCGTCTCTCGGGTGAAATGACAACCATAGCGGTCTGCATGTGTGTCTGAAACGTGAATTGTTCTTGTCCTCCCTGCAGCGGGTTCCTATGTAGCTCTCACTGTTCAGGGGCGCCCACCAGGGTCGCCTCAGATTCCGTTAGCTGATTCTGAAGTGGATCTGGCAGCATTTGGGCATATGTCTCCCATCATGACATCTCCCCATTCGCCTGGCGCATCAGGAAATGCAGAAAGGATTACTAGCCCGGTGCTTGTGGGGGTAAGATTTAAAGCTCTTTCGAAAGACCTAGCATAGCAGTGAAAGAAATATCGTGGGTTGTTTGTTTGTTTGGTTTTTTCCTTGAACTGTTTTGTGCTTCTTGTACAAATTGGAATTGGAATATTTATCCTGCCACCCAGTGGGCATTTAATCACTCTGAGAAAAACATTTTGTAAGTAAAAATATCCAGTCCCATCTGAGATAATACAAATACAATTGAGGGGTTATTCATGGGTTGTATTTGAGATACACTTCAATTTGGGAAAGGAAATAAGAAAACACTTGTGATTTTTTTTTTTTTCTTTTAAAGTGTTGATAGGTATGTTTAAAAGTAGGAAAGAATGCATAGGATAGGATTTAGAAACTTGAATTGCTTCTCTTTCAGAGCCCATGTTTAGGAAGTAGGTGTAAAGTGGGCATATCCATAGCTCCACCAAAAAACCTGACCCTTAATCTCTCTATATTTTCTAGGAGGAGAATAATATTGTCCACAACCAGAAGGTGGAGATTCTGAGAAAGATGCTACAGAAAGAGCAGGAGCGGCTGCAGGTACTGGAGTTGCGTGAGTTTGAGAGGGGTAGAGGGCAAGTATGATGCAAATACACAGATTGGTTGTTGACTCACTACTTAGGAGCATCTTCAACATTCCCTTGCACAGTCTGTGTTTCAGCTTAGCTTTTCTATATGCGGGCCTGACACCAGAGATGTAGTCACTCTTACTGATCAGCTCTTGAGGTTTTTAATTCTTGACAGAGTAAGAAAAAAATTGTGGGAGCTTTCTTGAGTGGAAATATACATATCTGTCAATCTGATCTAATCCTTGGGCAAGTAAGCATCTTTGACTCTTGCTGACAGATTTCACTAAGTCTCCATAACGGACAGATTTCACTAGAATGCAGTTACTTTTGTATGGCACAGGAAAGAAAGAAGAGCTATACGAAATGGACATTCTGTAGCATCTACTTGGCATGCAGATGTTTAATATTTAAAATGTGTGAATGAAATGAAGATTAGCAGTAGATTATAGTTCTAAACTCTGATACTGAGGAGATAGAGTGATAGTTCATAAAATTATTTTTCAGTCTCTGCAAGAAGAGTATAGCCGATCACCCACCACACGACTGCTCAAAGAGATACAGGAAACGAAGAAGCACATTCCTCAGCTGCAAGAGCAGTTGTCCAAAGCCACAGGCTGTACTCAGGTAACAGAATGCGTCAGGCTTTTCTGTGGTATGTTCCGGGTGAAAATTCTTGGGGGATGATGGTGTCCTGGGCAAGCAGGAGTTCCTTGCCATGCTCTTCTTTGCTTGTACAGGCAAATTGCACCCTCTAGAGTTGAGACTTGTAATGAGGCTTGCAGAAGCTGTCAAGCAATGCAGTGCAGTGTCAGTAGATGAAGTAGACTTCACAACGGACTTTCAAAGCATCTGTGAAAAACTGCTTTTAAAGCAGTAAGTGCGAACGATGGTGTGTTTATTAGTCTGTCAATATAACTTAAAGGAAACTTAGGAAGTTATTCTAACAGCGAAGAATGGAAAACTAGAAGCTTAAAACAGTTTTGCTTTTAGGAAAAAAAAAACGTAGGTGGTATTATCTGTCCCCTTTTCCCTTTGCCTATAATGTTATAAGTCCTGAAAACTTGGTGTGAATTTTCTGTTGTCTTCTCTTAGAAAAGCATTGCTGCCTTTTCTAGACACATGAAGAAAGTTTAATAAATAATATGACTTAACCAGGTTTTGAAACAGCTAATGTTTAAGGATTGTCTCTTGAAATAATCTATTTTTGCTTTGTGCTGTTTCCCACCTCACTTTATCTTTTTAGGATGGGATCTTGTCCTCCAGGTCTGTGACGGAATCACTGCAGATCAGTGAAGTGGAGGCCGAGAGTGGGGATTGTGTGAGCAAACTGGATTACAGTGGTGACAGCCCCTCCCGACCAAACAGTGACATTGCTGATGTGAGTCTTGAACAGCTCCATGACTTTGCTTCTATACCTTTTGGATTTGGTTTTCCTGTGAAGATTCTTTGTGTTTGTGTTGTCCTGTGTGTCGTATATATGTACTCTGTGACGCTCTGTGTTACTAGAATAGGCTCAGTACACTCCAAAAATATTTCCTTGAGGAAGCATACTATATTGGACTTCCATTAGGCACTGGGAAAGAAACAGTGTGGGTTTTTGTTTTTTTTCCAGGATTATATTTTCCTGGCACAATCCCTCTAACCAGACAAAGAAAGATGGGTGCCTTTCTCAGAACTCAGAGATGCCAATTAGAGCATCTTTTAGGAGTACGGTAATGTTCCAATTGCAGGAGCTGTGACTCAGACCCAGTCAGTGGGCAAGTTGCCATGAAAGTGGGGAAGAGCCTTACATCTACCAAATAAGCTACAATTATTGCCAGCAGGAAAGGCTCTTAGTCTGTTCACTCATTAGTTATCAATCTGTATGCTCGTATGCTCTCCCTTTAGAAGTGTCTTAGCACCTAATCCTTAAATTAAGTCACTATATGATTAGCTTGGATCAATTGAGACTCTGTGCTTGGGTTTTGGCCTAAGTTTCTTGTTTAACTTAAGGATGTGGGAGCTAAATTTGTACTAGCAGTTGGAATTGAAAAGGAAGGTGGGTCAGATATATGTCCAAGATGTGAACATAAATTATTTTATTTTGAAACATTCCTCTTCCAACTCCAAATCTGACTAGATAGCACTCATGTTTGTGTACAATAAATGCAAAACAAAATTCATAGCTATCTTCCTAATAAACTTAATCCTGTAAGTATTGTGGATTGCGTTTGATCACTGGAGGTTATGGACACACCAAACTTTCATAGACTCAGAGTGGTTTAGGTTGGAAGGGACCTTAAAGATTATCCAGTTCCACCCCCCTGCCCCGGGCAGGGCCACCTTCCACTAGCCCAGGTTGCCCAAAGCCCCGTCCAACCTGGCCTGGAACCCTTCCAGGGAGGGGGCAGCCACAGCTTCTCTGGGCAACCTGTGTCAGGGCCTCACCCCCCTCACAGGGAAGGATTTCTTCCTTAGATCTAATATAAATCTGCTCTCTGTCAGTTCAAAACCGTTATCCTTCATCCTACTTACACTCCCTGATAGAGTCCCTCTCCAGCTTTCCTGCAGGCAGGTGATGGACACTGGCTTAGCCCCTTCATCTGCCCATTCCCTCAGGACCCGCGGATGCGTATCATCAGGAACCATGGACCTGTGCACCTTCAGGTTCCTTCGATGGTCTCAAACCTGATCTTCTCCTACCGTGGGTGGTTCTTCCTTCTTCCAGTCCCTGCCTTTGACTTCTGTGTCTTGAGCAGCATGGCTGGAGCCCTTGCCACAAAAAAGTTGTTTAATACCTCAGCCTTCTCCATGTCCCGGGTGACCAGGTCTCCCGTTTTCTTCTGGGGAGGGCCCACATTTTCCCTAGTCATCTTTTTATCACTGACCTACCTACAGAAGCTTTTCTTGTTGGCCTTGACATCCCTGGTCAGATTTAATTTATTACGGCTTTGGCTTTCCTAACCTGATCCCTCGCTGCTCAAGTTAGGAAGACCAAAGCCCTGACAGAATTAAATTCAAGCTTTTCAATCCAAAGTGACCCCGGGAAACTTAAGGATCGGGGGCAATAGAAACCTCTTGAAGTTTAACAAGAAGTGCAGAATTTGTGTGGACACATGGAAGAGGAGCCAACACGTGTTTTTTGCAAATACAGCCAAGTGCCTGCTGGGCTACATGAGAGAGAGGAGTGCTGCAGATGGAGGGAAGTTGGTGCCGTTCTGCTGGGCACTGGGGAGACTACACCTGAAATACTGAGCCTGTTGCTGGGAGCCCTCTCTTCAGAGGGGATGTCGAGAAAAATGCCTAGTCAGAGAGCTGGCAACACGGGTACTCCCGAAACTGTGGTTTACATAGTAGAGGTGGTGAGAGCAAAGAGAAAGCTAAGGACAGGTGTACGGGTAGATTTTACAGCTCTGTTGTTACTCAGTGTCACTATCTTTCTTACTGAAACTGCTTGTGCATTTGGTTGGTTTTTGGTTTTCTGTGGAAACGGTGCATGTAGGTCGCGCTTTAGTTTGGTTGTTTAACAGCTAGCAGTTAACCCTGTGAGAAAGGAGAAGTTTTGGCTGTTGTGACTGAAAAACTTACTGTGCAGTTCTCGTTTCCTTGGATTTGCTGGTACTTACCAGAACTGAACTTCCCTCTTTCCCAGAGTCCTCGCAGTGGCTTGAAGGAGCGAATTTATCCGGATGAGAGCCCAGAAAAGTCTGAGGTTCAAGATACTGTGAGTACAAAACATAAAGTGTCACAACAGCATTTCCTGTAATGGGCCCATTAAAATCTTGCTGTTTTTCCCCGCTTTCTAGATGAAGCGTACATAAACTTTGCTTTAGAAAATAAAATGCAATTAAAATTGTGCAGGGAAAGTTAATTAGCTGAGTAAATGTTTATGGAGCTTAAGAGCTGTCCCATTTAGAGGCAGGAAATATATAATCAGCAGTAAAACAGCTGGACCTAAAATAGGTAGAGCAGTTTTACATATTTTATTCATCGAGTCCAGCAGTAAATGAAACAGTATTTAAGTATTACAGGGCTGGCATTATCAGGGGTGGCCTCGAAATTAGGTAAAAGTGGAACACAGCAGAAAGTAAAGACACACCTGCATGTATTATGATCTTCCTTAGGATGACTTGAAGTATTTTTCCCCTCATCTGCTTGAATTTCCAAAGTCATATTTCTCCTTTTGCACTAAGATGGCATTTGTCATATGCCACACGCTTAGTGTGCTCCTGTCTGTAGATGATGCAATTGGTTTTGAGTCATCTGATTTAATGTTTCCGAATGCTTGCAACTTGGGAGAAGCGTTCATAAGGGGATCTCGCAGCTGCAGACTTGGACGAGGTGGTGCAAAGACACGCGGGTTTCCACTGAGTTTTGAAAAGGAGAATAAAACTGATTGTAGTATCACTAGCTTGGTAAAGAAGGTTTAGTGTGCCAGGAGACAGCACTGTGTATTTCTTCCTTCTCTTCCCTTGCTCCCGCCTCACCCCAGGATTCCCAGTCCAGTGTTGGAAGTCCTCTATCCCGAGTGGGGCCTCAGATCATTGGAGCAGAGGATGACGACTTTGACACTGAACAGGAGCAGGTGGGAATGACTTTCAGCCCCAGCCACCCCTTTTCCCCCCCCTTGGCCAAAATTCTGTTCCTCTGTGCCTAAACTACAGGTGCTCCTTGACTTGTTTTTATTGACCAGTTCTTGTGTGGTGAATTAAGATTTAAAGAATGTGATTCCTGTTACTGCTGATCTTGCCAAATAAAAACATTTGGGGCGTTTATGACAATATGCCATCTTTGATTCTTTCTGTTACTCTTTTCTTTCTTTTCATAACTTCAGGCTTTCTGGAAATTCATTTGCCTTATTTAATTTTCTTTTGCTTGTTTAGTTTCTATTAAGTCCTGCATTATTGTCACAGCAGTATAGCTGCCATGGCTTTTTACATATTTATTCTGAGTTATTTTAGCTATCCTTTGTTCCGAACTGTATTCATTACATTGTACTCAATGTTCAGGTGAATATTTAAAGGAAGTGTTCCTATTGTGAGCTCTTCCTGGAACGTTAGAATGGCATTGCAAAGGTTCTGGAATTGATCAATTTTTAATTAAACAAATGAGGAGCGGAACTTTTGGAACAAAGCTGCTTGTTTTTTCTCACAGTAACTTTACTGAGTAATTCCAGTAGTTTCCATGTATCTCTACAGATTAACGGACAATGCAGCTGTTTCCAAAACATTGAGCTCCTGAAATCTCGTCCAGCTCACCTGGCTGTTCTTCTGCATCATGTGGTGTCCCAGTTTGACCCTGCAGCATTGGTGAGATGTTCTGGAACTGTTTCCCTGGCCCAAATTGATAGTCTTAACCAGAGTGTATCAGGGTCTCCTCATTCATGGCTGGATCAGCAAGGAGAGAAATGCAGTTCCTATGCAGGCATGAGAGTATTTTGGATAAATGAAGAAAAGCATGAAGAGAACTGTCTTCCTCTCATTTAGCTGTTTACAAATAAAGTATTTAGCTCTTGAAAGTACTTCATTCCACCTTAAGGTGGTGGAATTAGTTGTCTGTGGGGAAGATCTAATCTCGGTGTCTCTCTCCAAGCCCCTGGCCTTTTGCTTCTCCGCTCATTACTGGGCAGCCTAGCAGAGGTTACCTGAGCAATCTGGATGGCTGAAGGAAGCTAGGAGGAGTCTCAATCCAGCAACGTTGAATTCCTTGAAATATTTGACAGAAAACTTGGAGTTAACGGGTATTAGAAGAGTTCTCATGGTATCGCTTAATTTCTTCCCCTCCTGTTTCCCACAGTTGTGCTACCTTTACACAGACTTGTATAAGCAGACCAACTCCAAAGAGACTCGGCGTGTCTTCCTTGAGTTTTACCAGTTCTTCTTGGACCGAGCTGCTGTAGGTTCCCATCATTCTTTCATTTTCAGGCATATCTGACTTTTGCCTTTGTCCAGTCTCCCGAACTGGAGAAAAATAGAGTTATTTAAGGCCTCCAAAATAAGAAGTGTTTTTGTTTAAATGTTACCAGTGAATACAGCAGATTGAATGGTGTATAGCCTCAGCTGCCTGGTAACTCAATAAATCACAGGGAATGTGTTATCTGATAGGAGAAATGATTTTCTGATACGTAAGCAAGCTCTAGCTGCCACATGTTACCTTTTTAGTGGCTGTTGCAAGGATTGGGAAGTTTTGTGTGTCTGGAAAGCCTGAGAAACTCCTTTACTGTCGTGAATTGGACTACCAGATAGTGTAGCAGAGGCTAGTACCACATGTTTAGATGAAATAATCCTTGTGTAATATATATTCAGGATGGGAGTCTCTCCCTTTATACCATCAGGTGTTCAGGTTGTACGATTTTGTCTTGTGAGGGGATTTTCTTGGATGTTTTGTACTGTGTGTTTTATTGGGGTGGTGTTCATGGTGTATGTTCTCCCAGCCTTTCTTTTCTTTTGCAGAATCTAAAAGTTCCAGTTCCAGATGAAATCTCCTTAGAACTAGGTATGGTGCTCTCGCCTCGGGTATCTGTTTCTGCAGGTTCTGCTGTCTGAGGCAGTCCAAGCAAGTGTCTGAAATGCACTCGGGGTTACTTCAAGCATACAGTGTCACATGTTACAGAGAGAGAGAGAGAGAAAGAAATAATTCTTCTGTTTCTTGGGGAGGGCATAATGCATGCTGTGATACATGCATCAGTGGTGGGAGGCACTGGCCACCTTGGCATGTACATTTTTTAATATGATAATGGATGAGACCAAAATTGCTTATGCTTAATGGGCTGGAGTTCATGTTATCAGCAAGTGAAAGGCAAAGGGTACTCTTGGATGGGTTAAAACACACGTCAGTGACTTTATTCTAAGGTGGAGAGAACTGTTCTCAAAAGAATATTAACTTTTCTGACTTCAGACAGAAGAAGGCCAGATCTCCTTCCTGAAGAGCTTCATCGCCAGTTTATACAAACTATGCAAGATAAAGTCTGTCCAGAAGTTCAGAGGAATCTGGAAGATTTCAGGTAACAGCAGTTGCCTGTGTAGTTTTTCACTTAATTCCTACCTGCCCTCAGTCAGCATGTCCAATATAGGGGAAGTCCCAACTCAAGGCACACGGTGATTCATCTTGGACTGAATAGGAAGATACCACAGGAGAGGGCCTCAGGGGTCACCCTGTGACAAATCGTTGAATGTTTTTTGACACTGTGCTGCAAGTAATAAATTACAAAATCAGTTTTAGAGCTTGTATTCTTCATTCCTTGAAGCTATCTGAGGCAATTTCAGAATAGTTACCTATGTGATGCTATATAAATTCTTATTACTAATTGTACTTATAATCAGCTTATATCTCTTTTTTTTCCTTCCCCCTTCCTTTTCCTTCTCTCTCCCCTTTGGACATGGAATAATCCACTCTACAAAGCGGTCGTGGGCATATAGTAGAATTTAATAATTAATATGCTCTTTAATGTGGAGTCATAAGAGCTCTGTGCCAACATGAGATATTATACCAAGACAGGTGTTCAATAATGGAGTTTTTCCTACCTAGAAATGCCTCAGTTCAAGTATATACTTCAAAAATGAAACCTGGGATATCGCAAAAAGAGTAACTACCTTTTCTTGACCCTTGCAATAGCTGCATCTCTTGATAAAGACACAACTTTATCCCTCCTATCTTAGCTGTGTTTTACAGTGAGTGCAAATGTTATGGAGAAATGTCATGTCTTTTCACATTTTCATACAGAAACCAATAATGAAACCCTGTTTGGCATTCTGAATGTCACGAGGTTGCTTTTCCTTGTTACAGGTCGTATTCAGTTTCAAGTAATGCTTCCCTCTCCTGATTTTTCAGGCAGAAACGTAGTATGGGGTTGACCCTGGCAGAAGGAGAGCTAACCAAGCTGGATGCAGAAAGAGTTCGTGACCGAAATGCGGTGGAGAAGGAAAGAGCATGTGCAGAACAGATTATTGCTAAAATTGAGGAAGTCTTGTGAGTAACAGCAAGTATAATTGTGGGGGTGAAAACTGTTCTGTGCTGAACCTGGCAACAGCAGAGCAAAGGGATTGGGAATGGGAAGCAATTTGTCATCAGTACGTTTACATTGCTTCCCCTGTTTGCTATCAACGTGTGTTTAAGTAGTGATAGCCAGAAGTAAGCTAACAGGTAAAGTCCACATAGCTTTTCAAGGAGACTACTGTTCACATAGCAGAGGCAATGCTTCCATTGTCAGCTTGTGCATTACTAGATCGGAGCTTTTTTTCTGGGTTATAGAAACCTATAGCTTCAGAACCCGTTTTTGTCTTTTAATGTGAGCTGAGCTCAGTTTTCCCAGTTGAACCTTCATGTTCAACACTTTGAACACAACTGCTGATGCTCTGGGTGGATGTGACTGGGTGTTAATTGAGTTTTGAGTTTTGTTCTTAAATTCTTCCTTGTTTTCAGGATGACATCTCAGCCTTTGGAAGAAGACAAGAGGTAATGGAAGTTGTGTGGACTTAGTCTGTGAAGTAAGAACCCCACTGCTGGCTCTGTGTTCTGCTGAGCAGAACAAGACAGCCCTCTCCTGGCTGTAGCCACAAACTCATTTTCTAAATCCCCTGGCATAATTAATTTGAATTCAGAGTATCAACCTCTTGCTCTCAGCCTCTTCCTATTCTGAAGTTTGTTGCTTTTGTTTCAGATTTGAAAAAGTTACTGCCACTGATTTTGTTCTGTAGCTGTTTCAATCTGGTCTGACACGTATTTTCTGTATGTGCCTTGCCTTGTTCAGTTTGTATGTGTACAACTGTTTGGGTAGCTTTTGGTATACTCTTTACAGCAGCATTACCTTTTACTATTACTTATTTTTACCATCACTCAAAACTCTAATGTGTTTACTATATCATTTCAGGACCTTCTGTATAATCCTCAAAATTTTATTTTTACCTCCTAAGCTGGTATGCCTTTTATATACTCCATCTTTTGTTTACAAGAGGAAAAAATCTGATACAGGTTGAGTCTTTCCCATGTGATAGCTTGTTTCATATTAAAAAAAAAATAAAAGTTGCCAAGTTCTTTTAAACTAAAACCGGTTAATTTCTCGGTAGAACCCTTGAACCCTTGCATTTGACCTTTTAAATTTTCTTGAATGTATTTTCCCCAATATATTTCTCCTTATCCTCATCTTTGTTGTTGTTGTTTATACTTGGCAGTTCCACAATGCAGTATGTGATTCTTACTTACATGAAACACCTGGGAGTCAAAGTTAAAGAACCTCGGAACCTGGAGCAGAAGCGTGGCCGTATCGGTTTCTTGCCAAAGATCAAGGTAGTAGCGTTGTGGCCAGAGTGCATCTGGTTAAAGCAGCCCAGCACGGCTGCTTCATTGGAATTCAGAATCCACTTTTGCATGACACATTAGAAGTTGGTATGATTTTACAGTCTTCATTGCTGCATCAAGAGGATCTGGGATTACTGAGCTGCACAGCTGAAATTGGGTTCTCCATACGTTTTCAGAGACACTAATTAGAAATGAGTTGCCTTCTTTCTTACTTTATCTGTATGCCTGAATTCTAACTGCTTGTTTTTCACAGTTCTAGCCTTATTAAAACTTCGGGTGAGAAGTGTTTCATATAATACAGCCTTGAATCGCTTGAGGATCTCATTAAGGCTTATCAGGCTTGTTGGCCTGTATGCTTTAGTTTTCTTCTTGAGAAACTTGCCTTAAACCTCATGCTTCATGTTGCAGGAAAGCTACTCTTCCTGCCACCCACACTTTCCCAGTTATATAATGAACTTTTCCACCAAAACTCCATCTCTGTGGGTGTGTGCAGTCGTCTCCTGTAGTGTGGGGGTGTATCTGGTCACAGTAGCTCCTTATTTTCATCAGCATTCCATCTTCCTTTGAAACGTTAAGACTGTTACGAGCAGTTCTGCACTGTCAGTGCAAAAAAGGTTAGATCACGCGTTCGCAGCCTTTCTGAAGTGGTAAGATAAGTCGTATTTCTCTCGCTCTCAGATGAGAGTCTGTATGCTTGTGGAGGTTTGGAGTCACAACATGTTGTGCCTTAGAGAAACAAGGTGCTACCGGTCGCTGTAAATTGGTCTCTTACCCTAGGGAGGAGAGTGGTTTTCAGCTCCTGCTAAGTTAAAGACAGGGTGTGTGGTTTTAAGCTCATAACAGATGTATCTCTTGAGATGCTGTGGCTCCCTGCTGCTACCCCTGTTACACACCACTCATGGTCTGTCCGTAGGCTGTCTTTGCCTCTGATGCTGCAAGGATGTTTACCTCTCAATGATTTGTTAGAAATAAAATTATTTTGTACCAAACTCCTGCAGTTTTAAATAATTAGTCAATATTTCAGTAAATAACTGATTTTGAAGAAATGAGTGATCTCGTTGCTTTGCTTTTCTTATATATTAACTGCAGCAAAGTATCAAGAAAGAGAAAGAAGGAGAAGAAAAAGGAAAGAGAAGAGGCTTTCCTAATATTCTGGGCCCACCAAGGAGACCGAGCCGACATGATAGCAGTGCAAGTATGTCAGACAAGGAAGTATATGTTCCCTGTTAGTCTGAAAGCCAAATAAAGTCTCTGCTGTCTTTTAAAAATCCATGCTAAGAGGAGTCAGTAAACCTTTTGTTTTTAAAACATGTTTTTGAAGACAACGCAAACCTAATTTTGTCCCGAAATGCTTCCTCTCTCTAGCTCTGAAAACAGTAAAAGCTCTTTCAGCAATAATAATGGCTCTGTGTTTGGTTAGTTGGCAGAGCCATGGAAATGCAGAAGCCCCGCCATCCAAAGCACTTACCTACAGCATCCTCTGTCAGCCCAGAGCCGCCAGATGTTAGCAAGATGCGTCAGAGTGGGTCCTCCAGCGACGGAGCGGACGCCCCATACCCACCTGCCAACCCAATGTCCCCTTTGGCAGTGGGTCCCTTTTCCTCTCCTGAGGGAAGCAAAGACAGTGAAACAGGTAGGATGATATTTGTGAAGTGGAATGAGTAAAGATCGTGTTGTGAATGGGATACGCAAAGCACAGTTCTGATGCAACAAGTTTGACAAGTTAGGAAATGTTTTTATGTCATTAGATGTGATCTTCCTTGCCTTAGTCATCTTTTCTGACTTAGTCTCTGGTTCAAATTAGGAAATCTTATGGCCAGAAATTGTTGTTAGGTGGGTTCTATCGCTGTGGCAATGGATAATCTAACAAGACAAACAACCAGTCTCAGGTGCCTGCTTTTGTAAGCACAAGTCAGTGTCATCTGGAAACATTTGTCACTGAGATTTTTCTTGCCAACCTAGGAAATCAGTTCCTCCAGCTCTAAGCTGAAGTGAGGCTGTGAATCAAGAGGCTAATTTGACATGGTTCTTGATGTTTCCCACTCACTCTCTGTTTAGGTTTGAAGCAGACCGGAGAAGCTCCACCTGCTAATGACTGTATGGATGGCACACCCCGCACACCTAATAATACCTTTGAGTTCCCATCTCCTTTGGAAAACTTGCAGGAGGAGGAGGGAGAATCAGAGAGGTAACTGTGGTGCCCTGGTTGCTCGAGCTGTGGAAGAGAGTCGATGTGACAATGGCTGTTGAAGCTTAAGCCCATAAAACTGTTAGTGACATCATTTGTATTAAACATTCTTGGTTAGAAGTAGGAAATGTGTCTGCTGCTGTGGTACTGTTAGAAAACTATAATATCAGGAGGGTGAGGCTGACAGGCAAAATGTTCTTCTCATTAGGAGGTTGGGCTTTTACTCTGAAGTTACGCGGAATGTCTGATGGGGATGAAATTCTTGCATAAGCTTCCCTAATAATTTCTTTTGTTCTTTGCAGAATGGTTGACATGGGAACACCAAAGGCTTTTCGCAAGTGAGTATGCTTATAAATGTTTGAACTTCACTGAATTTTTGTTTTGGGTTTTAATAGGCTATGAGGTAGAATGCAGGAGTGTTCGTTGTTCTGAGCCAGTACAATTGTCTGCATTATCTTTTCTTTTCTTAAATAACGCATATGTGAATGAAACTCTGGCATTCATATATAGGACAGGTGGAATGAGTCATATGCAGATAAGCCCTTTGATCTGCGAGTGAAGTATAGTGATTGTTGTATCTACTGATTTGAATTGATGGGTTAGGCAGTTGAAATTTCCACTTTTTTTTTTTTTTTTTTTTTTTTTTGCTCTTCCTTTTGCACCCA
>NW_020799132.1:4744584-4771184 GCF_003259725.1 Athene cunicularia | reverse complement strand
TATAAGAGACAGTATATACACACTTAGAATTTCTCTTCTTTCTTCCCTACATCCATGCCTAAAATGGGGGAAATATCTGACATATTTTTTCACGTTAGGATCGACAGCGTTGGTTTCGCAGATGTACAGAGCGAAGATGAGCTGTATGATTTTGACATGGACATGGACCCTCCCAACTGGCAGCAGCTTGTGAGCCGAGAAGTGTTGATGGGGCTGAAACCTTATGAAATCAAGCGCCAAGAAGTGATTAATGGTGAGATGGATATTTTTTCCTAGCTCATCAAGCACAAAGTTGAAACGTGTCCTCTGGAGCTCTGAAGTTCTTAAAATTTAAAACTAGGTCTTTTTTCACTGATCCTCTCAAAGTGGTGGCCATCTGTTACTTCTGGTTTGCAGAGTTCGTGTGTGTGAAACCTGTTACTGAAAAGTATCCTGAGATGAGACTGATCCAGTCCTTAGAGAAAGAAATAAGCAATGTTTAAGTGGTTTGAAAGGCCAGTTTGCGATACCATGTTCTAGAAAAGAAAGCAGGAGGCACTTTCTAGACTGCCAGAAAGCACGTGATACAACTGGAAAGCTACTGCCAAACTTCATCTTCAAAGCTTCATCTCAATTTCAGGTCTGCGGTCCCGCAGAACACTCTGTGTGGCTGTATGAGCTGCTGAGGGCTCGCTGTTTGTTTGGGGTAAATTATGAGTCATGAATCAGTTGGCTTCTCTGTTCTTTTAAACATGGAAATGTAGCAGAGCATGGCTCCCTTCTGGGGCAGGCTGGAACACGGGCCAGCGAGGGAGGTGTTGGTGAAGGAGGCTTTTATAAGTTCATGCTTCTGACTTCTGTTTGCTTCACGTTTGGAATCACGTTGCCACGCCTCTTTAGGTAGTTACAATCCTGCTTTCTCCTCTCTCCAGAATTGTTTTACACTGAGAGAGCCCATGTCCGCACGCTGAAGGTTCTGCATAATGTCTTCTACCAGCGTGTCACCCGGGAAGGGATCCTGAACTCCAGCGACAAACGGAAAATCTTTTCAAATCTGGAGGATATCCTTGGGCTTCACGGTGAGAGCAGTTTAGGTCCCTTTCAGCTTTGTAGTCTCAGCTGGAATTCTGGGTACAAACATCTGAAAAATTGAGGCAAGTGACCCTGAAACAAGAAGCAAGCTCCTACAACATTTCAGATGAAAAAGAGCACTACAGCTGCTCTTCCTTTTGCACCCAGTTTTTCCATTTCTGGTTAGCAAAGATGTTTTGATAAAGAATGCAGTGTTTCAGATACTTGCTTTTTCTTATCTGTGTGCACAGACTCTCTCCTGATTCATGCTTCGATAAAAGGAGCAGTGCTTTGATGAATAGTCTTTCTGGGTCAACATTCAATACGTTACAACTGCTGTTGTTGAAGAGAAGATGAAAACAAATCTGAAAAGATTGACGGCTTGCGGGTGGTTTTGAAGGGCAGCCCTTCCTAATCGTTTAGAGAAAGGACTGTTCAGAATAAGAATTTCAGCTCTGCCACTGAATAATCGCTTGTATAATTTTATGCAGCTGGCTTGAACCGTATTCTACATTATTCCGATGTTTTTAAATGGGCAATGATATTGAGCCTCAGAAAAGATAAGACTTGAAAGGTTCTTAGGATTCATTTGAAGGCAGGTGAGACAGAAGTGCAAAGGAGTTACATAACATTTCCTTAGGCATTCTTCTAAATTTATTATGCTGCAGGACACTTTTCAGTTGAACTTATCACAAATCTAGTCTTTTGCTATAATAGCTTTTATTTTAAAATAAGTGCAGAAAATTAAGCAAACAATTTGAGCAGTATTAATAAAATTCACTTTTTTTTTTTTTCTTTTTAAGTTGCATTGAACGATCAGATGAAAGCTGTGCGAAAAAGGAACGAGACTTCTGTTATTGGCCAAATTGGGGAAGATTTGCTTTCCTGGGTAAAATCTTCTTTTACTTTCTTACACTTGAAAGTAACATTTCATAGAATGACAAACAGGGCCAGAGGTTAGTGAAGATAATTGCCGGCTAATACGAACTGAAGGTCTTAGAGTTGTCACTTCTATGGAGCCAACACAGAGTGAGAGAATGAGGGTCGAGGGAAGGTGAGAATTCATAGGATTTTCATTTGGCTAGAGATAAGAGTAATTTAAGAAAGAAAAAATAATTTCCTTATGATGTGTGGGTAGAGTAGGAAGGTAGTTTTGGAGACATAAAGGTGAGAGTAAGATTTTGAAAAATGTAATAGCACAATTTATTTCAGCAATGCTGAAATACGAGTCCTGTGGTGCAGTTCAAAGATAGTTAAAAATATTGGTTTCCAATCCTAGTTTACATAGCTGAGCCTTTTCAGATTTATAGCACCGTTGCAGGCTTCCTTTCTGAGATCCAAATGACAAGAGCTGGAGTGATGTAGGGTCTTCAAAAAAACCCTGAATTCTCTCTTGGGAATCTCCCAGCTTGTTTGTTTTCAAGCCTACTTAATATAGGATTGAGGATTGATCTGCTTATTCTTTTCAGCTCTTCATGCAGAAGTCTCTTGTGGTGGTTTTTGGTTGGTTTTTTTTGTTTTTTTTTTTTTAAATATCCTACTGTTTGTCTAGTATTCCAGGAAAAAAGGAAGGAAATGACAATCAGATGTGGCTGGTAAAGAAACACCTCCAACCCTTTCAGTTCTCCTGTGTATTATGAAAAAGCAAGAAAATATCTGCTAGAGCAAGCTAGACCTTAAACTAATAGTTATATGCCCTTGTGTAGTGTTCTAGTGAAGTGGCTAAACCAAAAAAACACAGGATCTCATTCTCCAGAGTGAGTATTTTCAGGAGTTACTACGCTGCATCACAGACTGGGTAGCAGGAATGGGATGCGTTGCAGTTGCAGTAACAGATTAACCATCTGTCATCTGCAGCACATTTCTCAGCCCTGCTCATGCCTATCGTTTCCCCAGCCATGTTTTTGTAATACTTTAGTTTAGGAAATAAGATGTGATGTTATATTCTGGTGTTTAAGCATGAGTGTCCCTAAGAAATGAGGTGATCTTTGGTCTTGGCTTTGCTGACTTACGGTCTGGTAAATAATCTCTTGTCATTCACATGAGTGCAGTTTTTTCTGCTCTCCTTATGGCTTGACAGTGGAGACGTGGCACTGTATTCTCCCCCTGAATCAGCAGTGCGTTTATGGAAAGGAATGGGTGTGCTAGGACTGGAGACAGGAGAACTGCAGAGATCGAGATGAGTGTCGAAAGTGTCGAAAGTGGCACGTGCTGAACTTGAGTCTGTCTGAATTTGGCTTTCTTGGCTTTCTGGCACAGTTTAGTGGACCAGCAGAGGAGAAGCTGAAACATGCAACTGCCACCTTCTGCAGTAACCAGCCCTTTGCTCTAGAGGTCATCAAGTCACGCCAGAAGAAGGACTCTCGCTTCCAGACTTTTGTGCAGGTGAATTTTATGCAAGGGTTTGAGTTGCCTGAGGATGTGGCTGGTGGCCAGCGTGGCGTAATGAATGGTTGTAGATTAAAGTTATTATAATTAATGACATCATGTCTAACATTATCTTCAGATTGGGATCGTTTCCAATACTGTATTTATCTCTGCTAATTGTTTCTGGAGGGAGGAGTCTTTAATTCTGCGGAACACAGAATGTCCTGATACAGTGCAGGAAAGCACATGCTGTCCCAGGCAGGACATAGCATCTCACTTGAGGTGGCTTTTTCCCAAGGATGAGTACTTCTGTGGGGAAAACTGCATATAGTAGTCCAATTTTGATGCATGCCACGAGCAGAAGACAGATGATATACACCTGTGCCGCCTGCCAGGAAAGGGGCTTGAGTACATGTGGCATTTGGAGGAGAGAACATTATCTTCATTACCACAGGCTGGGAAGGACTCCGGTAATACAAGGGTTGAGGTTATATTGAAAAATGTACTGTAGTTTTGCTGTCGTGTGAAAGCCTGAACTGATGTCTTCCCTGTATGGTGGTGACTGAGATGGATTGGAGATGGGACCAGACCTCTGTGAAGTAATGAGGGAAGGAAGCCGCTGCTTTTGTGATGAGCCTTTCCTATATGTAATTGCAAATGGAGAGGGAATGTGTTGTCTGAATGATAGATCTTGGCATTTCTTGTCTTGTATTTAATTAGCGGAAAGTGAAGTAATAGACGTTTATGTGATGAATAGATGTTACATGTTCAGGTAATTATAGTCTTAATAAAAATGACAAATGTAGTTATTGTGCTGTTTAAATTTAGGATGCTGAGAGTAATCCGCTGTGTCGCCGGTTGCAGCTGAAGGATATCATTCCCACAGAGATGCAGAGGTTGACTAAGTACCCCCTTCTGCTGGATAACATTGCTAAGTACACAGGTAAGCCTTTACACTAGGGTTTGTGCGGGCATCTCAGCAGGTTTCCTAGGCAAATGTGATTTCAAAGTGTATGTCGAAGAACAGTTCGGTTTTAGGGGTCGCTGTCTGGTTTTGTTGTGACCTTGCTGCTGCCTTCTGCACGGGAGGGCAGCTGAAAGGAAATTCAGTGTGAAATAAGTGAATGACAGTCTGCATTGGACTGTGGTGTGTGTAGGGTGCAGTATCATCATCTAAATGTAGTTTTAAACAGTTGGGGAAGGAGAATGTTAAAGTTTTGAAGATAAACCAAACCACTCTGCTTATCAAAGTTACTGGCAAAACAACTAGATTTGCTATTCCCTTTTGAAGAAGGAAACCAGATATTCCTGACTGTCTCCTCTCCACCTTCCACTTCCTAGCCTGTTTCTTAATTTTACACTGACCGTTAACGGTTGTAAATGCTTTTTAATGATTATGACAACCAAATGGAAGTGAAGAAAGTATTTTCTCTGCACCCTTGTATAAGAGTATGTGATAACGTCAGTAGCTGGAATTAGATTCAGAAGAAAAAGAAACAGAGGGAAAAGCAGGTATTGTGTTACTCTTCCTTATTACATCCTCTTAGCAACCAAGTCTTTAGGAACTTACTGAGAGGCAAGTTGCATTTCTGCTATTGTTTTGAATAGTCATTAACATGCCTGTTCTTTCTGTAATTTTGTAGATATATTTAACTCATTTCTACAATCTTAAAGAAGGAAATAACTAGAAATAATTCAGTCGCTAAAGATGATACTCTGTTTCATTAAATTGGTTTTCAATAATAAATATGCTCTGGTAAACATATTTTTTTCTTGAACTCAGAACATTAAGATAGCTAAATCAAACTACTAAGAGAAGACACTTTTAAATGGATTCCAATTTCTATGTAGATGCATTTTAGAGAGAAAAAGAGTAAGATCTTCAATAAAATAAATCCTTAATCATCCACTACTAACATAAAAGTGTGAAAAATGAAGAATCTAATAAAACCTATCAAGTTATTCCATTGCTTAAACAAGCTTGGATAGACACAGGGCATACTTCTGAGCAAGGAAGAAAAAAAAAAGGAAAGTATTATAGAATCTAAGCAAAAATCATGTAGTGTTAAAGCCTATGGCAAATCAACATCTTTCTTTAAGAAGAGAACAAAAAGCAGATAATACAGAACAAATTGATTATTTTTTTTTTTTTTAAGGTCAAGGTTTTCTTGTTATTGACCAAGAGTATTTGGGTTTTGGTTTTGTGGCTTTTTTTTTCCTTTTTAATCAATTCTCGGTACTATTTTTCAAAATTCCCAATATCTGGGAAAAATGTGCAGTCTGACCTACACCCCTAAAGTCTCATACAAAACAAGCTTCGTATAAAAATCGTGGATGTTATCAATGTAACATCAACTAAGAATTTGAAGCTGATTGAACTTGGGAAAAAATACTTTTCCTACACGATAGACACCGACAGAACCTTAACGTAGCCTTCCATCCTCATCTGTTGAATCTCTAAAGCACTGCAGAACGTTTTCGTGTTCTTGCAGAGGATGGAGTTCAGCTAGAGTGGTGTACACTGAAAGATATTTCCAGCATAGCAGGCAAAAATATGATTAATAATACCACAGAACGACTTCAGGTTTACTAGCGGATACCTGCTGCAGTGTAATTTCAGTACTCATAAAAAATATACTGCCTTTACAAGTTCACTCTAATCATCATTAGGAAAGCATGCGATACTCCATTATCCTTGATGTACTTGTTTGTTTGCCTGTTAACTAAATTCTTAATGTAGCTTCTGGTAGTGAGAATTGATGGGGTTCACCTGTGTCTGCATGGTAAGTGACATTGGCTGGAAGGATAAATCGTTTGCTCTTGCTGTAAGGGGACACTGTTTTTATAATCAGGCTGCATGAATGTAGCCAGAGATGCTTTTTTTTTTTTCTTTTTATTTTAACTTTTCTATTTATTTTAACTTTTTAAATTAAAGTTAAAATAAATACAGGCTATCTGGATGGAAAAAGTTATTACGTAACAGGGTTTTTTTGATGTGTTGTGTTACGTTTCTTTCTCTGTTTCTCTCTCTTCCATAAAATAAATAAAAAGGATTGGGAGAAATGCAGAAGCCAATAGTCAGTTGCCAAATCCTGGGACTTTGTGTAACTGGCTCTGTGTGATTCTAAATATCTACCCCAAGACTCTCTTTGTACCATGGTGGAGTCTTAATAAACTTTTTAGATTTCTCGGAATACTTCTCGGATTTATGTTTGTGGAGTGAAAAGTTGTCACTCAAACGAGAGAGTAGGAAGTGCCATCCTGTATATGGTGATCATCAGAGGCCAGTGTCTTTTGCAGGGCAGAATGAAGTATCTGCTGTCACAAATCTATTTTTGCTATTTCACCTTCAAAATGCAGTGCTTTTCTTGGTAGGCTATTCTGTGAATTTGAGTTCTCTTTCTCAAACTTGAAGTCAGCAAACTGCACCGGATTTCTGGCTTTTTCAGCCTTTATTGGAAAGCACAATGACATTTCCTTTTTCTCTTGCAGAACTGCCCGAAGAGAAGGAGAAAGTGAAGAAAGCAGCAGATCATTGTCGTCAGATCCTTAACCATGTGAACCAGGCTGTCAAAGAGTCTGAGAACAAGCAGGTAGGAGGCGAACGGAGTGAGCGGCAAGGGTTGGGGAGAAGAGAGCTGAAGTGCAACAAGCTGTTTTAAGACACCTAGAGTCTCTGTACTATATTTTGCTTAAAGATATTTTGGGGCACGAGTATTCCTGTGAGAGGAGGAATCCCGGGCGTTTGGGAATGTGTGGAAGTACTCCTGACTGCCTGCACTCATGACACTAGTGAGTTTGCTAATCACATTGACCACCTTAATTGCATTTTCTGTAGCATTTGGAAGATTATCAGCGTCGTCTCGACCTGTCCTACTTGAAGCAGTCTGAGGATCCCATGATGGATGAGTTCAGGGTGAGTGACAGCATGATAGCAAGCTCTGTGTAAATCATGACTGTAACCCTGTTGTTCAGTTTGCAGCTCTTCCTGCTGCAGTCTTCTGACGTGCAACCAAATGGTCTTTGGAGAGAAATATTTCTGTACAAAAATTTAAAACAATTAGTCTCAGAAATTTGAGTTTCGTTACCTTCCTGAAGATCTCTGTGGATGTAACAACGTGGTTCTGCACATAGTAGTGTTGATGAAGCTTGTGAGCTCTGTGGAACAAATCTTAATGGGCTGCAAGCTAATGCACTGTGTCACATAGGAGATAGCTGGTGGATGATAAGTCTTATTATGGAAATATATCTCCTATGATCTCATGTCTTAATTATGCTGTTGGAACTGGGGAGGTCTCAGACAGTGATGAGATGTAGCAGTGAAGTTGGCTTTAAAAGAAGAGCTTGTACACAGGCTGAGTTGTGTAGGAGATCCACAGGTATAGCCAAAGTCTTAAGTCCAGTACTATGTTTCACGGCCCCTGTAAATTCTTGCAGTTACATCAGTGAAGCTGGTTACTTGCTGTTCAATGGAACGGACAGCACTGCATCCTTGGAGCAGGACTAACTTTAGGAAATGTTCACGTTTCAAGTGAATGATACACACCAGTAGGCCCTTGAAACGTGAAACAAATTTTTTCTTTCTCACATGTTCCAAATAGGTACCTTCTGCACAAGGACTCATCCCCCTTTGCTCCTGCATCTTTTCCTCATGAATTGGTACTTTATCCCCAGTTCTTAATTTTTACCACTGTCTGTGCCTGTGTCTCGTATAGATTCTCTGTTGTTTATGTAGCACTCCCCTATCTTCCCCAAAGTCAGTGTGTATCCAAAAAATTTTTATATAAAGACTTTTCTATGAAACTGTGTCATGTATCCTTCCACAAATAAACTTGCAAGCATTTAGTTAGGAAATGGAGAACTTACTGGCAGTTATGAAATCCTGCTGTCATTGATTGTAGACTCTGAGACTTGGAAGGAATGACTTGTGAAAATTGTCACTTCTGCTTGCCTGCAGATCTAAATGTCACAGTCACTGAAATGACTGAAGAATCCATTGACATTATGAAGTCCATCAGATCACTGGAATGATTTGTATATCATTTGTAGGCACACTTGACTTGCAAATCAAGTGCTGAAGCATTAACCACTTGTAATACTAGAACTTTATCTGGGATATTGTTAAAACTCCTCCTAGAAATCAGATGACATCCTGATGCCTTAGTAGCTTGATTTAGTAGGAAAATTCTCTACCCTGTGACCTCTGGCATCTGTAAAGGAGCAGTGGAAGAGCAATAACAAACACCTCTCACAAGATTTTGGTTTACAAGCATACCTTACTCCTGCTCCATTTTTTTTTTTTTTCCAGACTGGGTTTAGCTGCTCTTCTCCAAAATGGAGTGCCTATCCCAGCATTCTCTCTGATATTCCTGTGCTTTAACCATTACTTGCTTCCACGAAAATTTCATCGTGCTACTTTTTCTTTTTTTTTTTGTTTCCCTTGGTGACAGAACTTGGATCTAACGAAGAGAAAAATGCTTCATGAAGGACCCCTAACTTGGAAGGTTAACCGTGACAAAACTATCGGTGAGTCCTGTTCCATCAACTGACTGAGTTGGGTTTGTGTGTGTTTGCTGAGAAGGAGAGAAAGAAAAAGCATTTCTGCAGTTTCCCATTATGATTCTTACTGCCACCTATAATAATGCCTGTGTGTTTTCTCAGAGCTGATTAGATTATTCTTGTCAATTCTGAAATGTGCTGGAGTATCATTAAGGCTGTGCAGGGACACAGCAGTCAGTCATGAGAAGATCCAGTTCCATCTGTAGCTTTCTGCTGTAGTTTTGATGAGGAAGATTTGCAAGCTTTGCCTAGAATGGCACAGCACTGATTACTGCCTCTGCATGAGTAATCAAAACTGCAGCCTTTTTCTTTCTGCATGGGTGTGATACAAAACTATGAATCTTTAACTCATTCTGGGTTCTTTTGCACTTTGTGCAGATCTCTACACTCTGCTTCTGGAGGACATTCTGGTGCTGTTGCAGAAACAAGATGATAAACTGGTACTGAAGTGTCACAGTAAAATCTTGGCATCGACAGCTGACAGTAAACACACCTTCAGTCCTATCATCAAATTGAACACCGTTCTGGTTCGTCAGGTGGCAACAGGTCGGTGTAACCAACTGAGAAAGCAAAAGAGGAAGCCAAAACTGAAGATTAGATCAGTGGAGGATAGATGTTTTTGTCTAGAGTTCCAGAGTAGAACATGGAAAACTGCGTGGGCTTAATTCTTGGTTGTCCAACATCTTGCTTTGTACGAGCTGTTTAACTTCTTTGCATCAGTAATAGGCATGGCTTGAGTTTTAAATAGACTTCCAAATTAAAGTACTCTGATTGTATTAGATGAAATGCACTGTAGAAATTAAAAAAGGGAGAAGAGGAGAAATAAATCTGTTTCACAATTGTTCGAGCAGTAATGGCTCTTTCAGGACTAAATTTCCTAGATAAGGGAAGGATCAATGTTTGTATATTGTAGCTTTGGAGGGTTATCTCATGGATTCTTTCCTTGCTTCGGGTTGAGGTTATGCCCAGTTTTAGGAATTGTCAGAAAGCTATGTGAGACGAGGCATCGAGTTAAATTCTTTCCTCCTTGTGTCGCTTCAGATAACAAAGCTTTCTTCGTCATCTCCATGTCAGAAAATGGTGCTCATATTTATGAACTGGTGGCACAGACTGTTTCGGAAAAGAATGTGTAAGTAATTGTCTCAGCTCCATCTGCTGCTTGAGTTGTACTTGAGAGATCTTTTACATCAGCTTGCCTGTAGTAACTGTGCAGGGGTCCATGAATTACCTGAGTTCCTTCCCTAAGCTTACCTGAAAACATAGCTGTGTTGGCCTACATAGGAAGTATTTAAGGGCAGTCTCTCCCAGCTTATAAAAAGCAGGGGGAGGGTGTATACACGTCTGTTAGTGAGCATGTGTGTGGATATATATATACATATATATATATATATATTAAAAACCACCCCATGTGTACACTCAATGCTTTTCTTGTTGTTGCTTGCCATCTGGCTCACGCCAGACCCTTTTCTGACCTCAGAAATGCTTTGATTTACCCTTATGATTCTGGTCTTATGTGACTAACTTGCCAGATAAGTAATTGATAATCCTGCACCTTTGTGCGGAGCTGGTTACCTTCACGGGTTTTGATATGAGCATCATACACGCCTCAATGCAGGAATTTTGATTCCCTAGCAAAATGCTGTTTTTCCTCTTTGGTAGAAATGCTTTTCTTCTCAGATGTAAGCAGGGCATAGAATTAATTGTATGATACATTGCAACTGTTCTAGTGTGTCATATATGAAACTCTTCAGTAATAAGTGAAATGTTACTTAATGCTTTCGTATATATTTATATTCGAAATAACTGCCTCACCTGACAAATCCTGTTAAGGTGCTGTCGTTAATTTTCTTCTGCTGAAGAATATCCTGGTGAAGTGAGCATTTTGCTGTGGTGCTTCACTTTTGGCTGCAAGATATTACTGAAGGAATTGAATGTAACAGATTTTTTTTTTTAAAAAAGAAGATATTTCTGTTGAAAAAAAGCAGTGATAATATTAGTTGGATTTAAGAGATGTTAAATATAGAAGTATTCGTTATGTTTCACATCTTGCCTGGTTTTATTTGATGTTTCTACTGCAGATGGCAGGACCTTATAGCTCAGATGGCAGGGACTGTAAAAATGGGGAGTACCAGAAGAGTGATTCCATTACCGCAGTCAGGACCTGGCGAGTAAGTAAAAATAGCTGGAGGAAGAAGGGCTGGTTGGTTTTTTTTTTTCTAGTAGCCCTTCTTCTGTGCAAAGGTTGCCAGCCGAAGCATGGATTCTCATCCAGCGATTCAGATAGATTGACTGAAAGGATGTGTTCATTCTTTCCTCCCTGCAGAGAAGAGCGTGAAGAAGAGGAGCAGCAGAAGCTCAAAGAGCAGCATGACATTCCTGCCAATAGTCTACAAAGTCCAGGTAAAACAGTGGTCCAGGTAAATGGTGTCAGTGGATCTGCTGCACGGAGTGCAGATGTGCCAAGCCATATTCCTTGTGGCTTGGGGATCTTTTGGTAGCTTTGACATTTCTCTGGAAAGGAACGATTTCTTTACAAGTCCCGTAGAGAAGGTGATACTGAACCACTTGGAAACATACCTCTTACCGTTTCCATCTCTTGTATAAATTGCTGGGAAGGGTCCTTTTTTCCCCTGGAAAGAATTGGCCTTTTACCAATCCCATGCTGAAGAACTGGGGGTTTTTTATATTCTCAGAGATTTCTACATGAAGCACAATTTTCTGCAGTTTATTATCCTATTTGCCATAGTTGTTTAACCTGTATGCATGTTTTCTGTTTACTAGATAAAGACTTGGGCCTTGAATCTCCCTTAATACTGAACGCTCAGTCATCTTCGCCCATCATGTCTGAAAAGTCCAAGGTAGAAAGTCTTCTTGTGTCAGAAAGACGGTTTGATAAAGTGCAGCAGGCAGAGCTGACACTTAAAGATTCTCCCGCGTGTTATGAACACACAGCCACCAGTTTACCTTCGGTATCAGAAGGGCAGTGGGCACTGGATGCATTAAGGAACTGTAAGTATCTGTGGGCAGTGGCTGATGGGGTGTGATTTGGAGATGAAAGTTGTTAGGTCAACCATCTACATCAGTGAGCTAAAATAACATCAAAAGCCCATTTCTATTAAATACCAATTCTCTCTGTGCTGCGTGTCCCAGCATAACAAACCAAAATGGATCTAGACAGCAAGGAATTCTAAGTTCTGAACTCATATACTGGCCATTTCTTTAGCTTTAGGTATCTCGCTGTTTTTTTCTGCGGTTTTTCCCATGTATGAAATGATGGTGGGAATGAGATGTTACTGTCCACGAAGTACTTTGATGACAAAATTACATTGCAGAACTTTGTGCAGTGCTGTACGGTGCCACTGCTAGTCAGCGGTTTTTCAAAAGACAATGCAGTTGGCCTGGGGACATATTTTGGAAGCACTGAAGCAGAGTAGGAGAGGTTGCATGAGTGGCTTTGTTTTTTTTTTTTTTTTTTTTTGTAAAATCCTGCAAACGAGATTGGATATATGTGATCTTGACAAAAATCTAGGTTTAGATTTTTCTGAGGACTTGGGAGGTGGTTGGATATAATTAGATCAACACTTGTGTGCGTTGGAAAGAAATTTTCCTGATGGACAGATTATTCTGTAAAATTGTTTACAGAAGATTTTTTTAATCACTTCCTCTGTTCTCTAGTATACCTCCTTTCAGAGGAAAAATGCAGGGCTGTACAACCTACTTGATCAGATCTAGCTGTGCAATTCCTAAATATAACTTCCTAAAATTTGAATGAATTCATCAATCCATATATCTCTTCTTGGCAACTCTGAAAGGGACATGAAGTCTCTCAATTGTACTTGGAGGGAATAGTCTGGTTTTGCTTCTCTGTGGGTCATTTGCTTTTACCAAAATGCAGAGCATTCATATCCTTGGCTCAAATTCCCTCTTCCATCTCTCTCTCTCTCTCAATAATGACAGTTCTCTGCAATCTAGTAGTTTATCTTGGATCTTTTGATCCATTTATGCTTCTCCTTCTTATAGGATTCAGAGTCCTTTTCTAATTCTGAATGCTGTACTGGTACTTGTTTTCAGAGAGCAGGGATAAAATAATCTTAGTCTGTGGGGTGGGTAAAGACAGTATTAGTGACCTGGCATCTCATGATGTATTAGTATTAGTGACCTGGCATCTCATGATGTATTAGTATTAGTGACCTGGCATCTCATGACTATTCAGAATTAAAAGAGCAGCCCTCTACCAGCAGCAGTGGGTCACTCACATTTTGACAAGAGCCTTCCAATTAGATGAGTGACTGTTCGGTTGTATGAAATTGCAGCTTTTCTTGGGTGTTACGTGAGCATTATATGGTGAGAGTGAACAGTGTTCTTATGCTCTTGACAGTATCATATTTTTATTTTGAACAATGTGTCCTTATTATGAAGTGTTTGGTTGGGATAATTTGAGAACTAAAGGAATGTGGGTTGAAGTTCAAACAAGCATAAATTTGCATGAAATTTTAGACAAAATGTGCCTTCAATTTTTTTTTTTGATCTGTCATTTCAAAGTTGAGTGGAATATTCTCCATATGCTTGTTTCTCAGGTGGGAATCCCCTTATTACTGCCATAGTTTTTAGTTCATTTGGGGGCATGGGTACAACCTGGGCGCTCGCCTGCACTCCAGCTCACTCGCTGGATAATCTCAGTAGATAATTTCTTTGCTTTTCTTAAGCAAGAAAGTTCCAACTTGTACTGACACGTTTGCTCTTGCTTGTAAGGTAAAAATGTGGAGTAAGGCTTCAGACCTTACATGTTTCTTTTTATCCCTGTTTTTCCTACCAAGAGCAATGAGAGGGCTGGCTGCCACGAGATACACCTTTTTTGAAAGGCAGGTTATGGTTTGTGAAGCCTTGTGAATGTTATCTCTACTTGCAGTGGGCTTGCTGAAACAATTGTTGGTACAGCAGCTTGGCTTTTCTGAGAAGGGGACCCTTGAAGACCGGCAGCGCTTTCCCAGGTTTAGGACCATTTCTCAAGAAGCCCAAACAGGGAGTGGAAATGAGCCTGGACTACAGCACTCTGACAATAACAAATTTCACCAGCCTGGAACAGAGAGAACGCTTCTGAGAACCGGAACTAATGAGTCCACAGCTAGTTATGGCCTCCGGACTTCGGCTGGCTCGCCAGCTTCAGGGGATGCCATGCAGCTGGTAGTGAGAGACCCCAGCTCGAGTAGTAACTTAGCAATAGATCACATGAGTATGAATCTGGAGATCTCTGCCACAGAGCTGGAAGGGGTGGGTGCTGATGACAGCGGGGAGCATTTTTTTGATGCTCGAGAAGTTCACAGTGATGAAAATCCATCTGAAAGTGAACTGATGGAAAGGAAGGAGGAAGAGGATGTGCAAATACGGATCTCAGGTGAGCGGATTTCATTCACTCGTTGAATGATAGTCTGACCAGACTCATTATTAGAGACTTTCTCTCTTGCTGATGTGGTATACCATATTTAAAGTTAACTCTCAGACCTTGACAGTCATTTTAGCCCTGAAGAGGGCTGTGCAAAGATCTGCCTAATGAAATCTCTATTTATGAAAAGAGAAGCTGAAGTACTGTGGGGCTAATACACTGTGACAGACTCTTAATGATGGAGGCACAATGCAAGCTCTTGATTGCAGTTGCCACTGGACCACTTTATCTCTCGACTGACTGTTGGGACCCGTAGGGAAAACGTTTTCCCTGAAGGCAAAGCACTTCCTTAGCCCGTAGGCACAGAGCCCCCCCATGACTCATGCTGTTTTGTAGATACTGTGTTGGCTTCTCTTGATCAAGCTTCGGAAAAGAAGCAGTTGTAACTTTACACTGTAATTGTCTCCTGGGACCTTACCCCAGTCTGAAGCTTTTAACAGAAATAACAAAAATAATAAGCTTTTATTATTACTACATACGGTATATTTGTCAGTTACCTGAGCAGCATCTCGAAGTATAGCTCTTCTAGTCTTCAAGAAGACTGTTAACTCGGCAGAAAACTAGCTCTAAGGCAGCAGCTGTGAGCACTTCATGGGACTTTGTGCACTTTAGTCCTGTGGTTTTGATCGGCCAACATGGTGACACTGCACAAAATCTAACACGCAGGTGGAGGTTTATCTCATGTACCTGTTGTTGTCGAACTAGCTACTAGCAGATAGATTCTGTATAACTCTTAGTCTTGAAATCTCTTATCCATAAATAAGCTTTTACTTAATAATTGGATTCTAACAAGGTGAATAAGCCAATTTGTGACTGTCTGAATGCTGCCTTCCAACTGCATATTGAAAATAATTTTTCTTTCCCTGAATTACTGAGACATTTTAAATTATTAAAACTGAGCCAACAACTTGAAGCATCTAATTTATTTGTCACCTCTTACGCTGTTTACTTTAACTGTGCAGGGACATCAAAATTAGATTGACCTGTTTTTAGTCAATTCTGACTCCACATGCTAGATTTGCTGTAATACTGTACAGAAATTATTTAATATAATTCTATTGCTAGGTGCAGGTTGTGAAAGCATTTCTGTCTATAATTGCTTTATTCTTTAACATACCATCATCAAGCTAAGTTTCACAAGCTGTATTTTACAGCTAATTCATCTCAAAGCATCCCCAGTACTGCAGCTAGCCAGTGGAGGTTAGAAATGCAGCAGTGTGATTTGTCGGGTACCATTAGTATAAGTGCAGCTTTTTCAGACATTATCACAGAAACACAGGTTTTGGGAAAACAAGAAGGTAGGTGATTAGCTCATCTAATCATCTTATTCTCAAACTGCAGTCCAAAACCCAGCTGTGATCTCTGAAGCCCAATTCTGAACCAAACTAGTCTGGTCTGATATAATCACTGTTCTGTGTAGTGTTCACAAATGCTTTTTCTTATCCATTTTAAAATGTCTCAGGGGATGGGCCTCTCACCACTTATCTTTCTTAAAGTCTGCTTAAACTGTCTACAGTTCAGTGGTTCTTGGTGGTCATTGAGCTGGAGGTGTTCGTAAAAAGCTGTTCTCTTAACAGGAAATTATTTGATCCTTGATGGATATGGAACAGTGCAGGAGAGCTCCACAGATGAGGAGGTGTCATCTCTGGTCCTCCAGTGCACCGCAGGTGGCCGCACCTCTTTGGACTCTGCACCGCAGCAGCCACTTTCCCCACGGGACACCCAGTCGGATGGAGGGAGCTCCCCGTTTGTTGAGGAGATGATGGCCTCACGCTGGGGGGGAGTGGAAGAGTCCTGCTCGTTTGTAGCAAGCCCTCACTTCTCGATAGAGTCACGTGTGCAGATGATGCAGTATATTCAGAAGATAGAGGATGACCTTGAAAAGTTAAAGGTATAGTATGTCTCTATTTGCAGCATAAGGGTTTTCATATTCCTTAGGTTTGGGTTTAGAAAAGAGCTTGAAAACAATTTTGAGCAGCAAGAAAGGCAGCCATGTTGGGGTTTTTTTGTCTTTGGCTGTTATCTCTAGAAGCTTTTAAAACAGAAACTTGGTGCTGTTGTGTTTGCATTAAATTACGAGAGGCAAGTAGTTCCCCCAGAGCTAGCGGGTGTGTATATTGCTTTAAATTTGGAGAGTTTTATGGTGAATGGGACAAAACTGATGCAAATTAGCAACAGTGAAGTTTTGAAGGGGCTGCTGGCCTAAGGAATATGGATTTCGGACATAAAGAAACTTATCAAATCTGTTGCATACTGCTGCTAATGTCAGGTGAAGGTGCTAAAGTTGCAGTAGAGCAACAACAAGGTTTTCAGCCTCAGCTTATTCAGAATTATTTCTTGTATGTGATGTCTTGTATGTGTGAGAGATACCAGCATGTTAAAGTCAGTAGCCAGCTTTTAATGTAACTGAAATCTGAAAAGAAAGTGGAATACTGCATGCAGATGGAAGGCCTGATGAAGATACTGATAAAGGAGCTGAGATCCATTGAGGGTCACTGTGCAACATGGGTGATTCCAGCCCACTCACCTCTCGTGAAACCTCTCGTTTCCCAGTTGAAGCCCTCTTTGTTTTGGTAAATAGAGAAAGAGCCACGTGAGTTTTGGGGTTGTTTTTATTTTCTAGGAGGTTGAGGAAGACTACACCATTCTCCGACGCCAAGGGCTGGCTGGATCAGCCTCCACAGGAGAGCACTCAGGTACGCAACCAGACTGTAATTGGTAGCAGATACCAAAGTTAGCTTCAGACACTAAACAAAAGAGCACAAAAGCAATTATTAATGTTTCTCACACAGACACAAAAGGTTTCACCTACATCAGCAGCTCTCTCAGGGCTGAGACCATGCTGATTCCAGGAAAGGTCAGTTGAATCCATTGAGACTCACACGTGCAGAGGAGCTTGTTCCTTCCTCTGAAAAGGTTGTTTGCAAGCTGTCTCTCCCCTACCTGCCAAAGACCTGCATCTCAGGATGTTACAACTTCTCTTTCAAAGAAGGCTAGACAAATGTAAAGTCCCAAAGGGAAGATTTTTTTTAATGTGTAAAATTATTACAGTCTGTCTTTTCTTTCTCTGGGGTGTCTCTGATGCTGCGTTAAGTGGCCTTAGGCATCCTGGAGATGTAATTGCTGGAATCACTAACAAAGGCCAGAAGGTTAAATGAGTGTGCTGTCTCTCATGTAACACATTTTCTCTGCTAGTACTAGTGTTCAGAAATGTTGGGCATTCATCTGTCATTGCAGCCCCCTCTCTCACCACACTTGTAAAAAAAATTTTCTTGTTGTGTTTGTTTTTCTTTTTCTTCCCCCTCCTTCAGACAAAAGCTAGTCATGTTTTCAGGAGTGGCTGAAGATTGGATGAAGAGTATCAGGACACAGCACCCGCTGTCTTCCTTGTGGACTCTGAGACAAGAGGGTTTGGACCATTCAAACGTGAACCATACTCTAGCAAAGTGGGCATGGGGTGCTTTTCCTGTGGGGCATCTGCACTATCTTGTCAGTGAGGGAGTCTATGCTATTCTGCTCCTCTCCTTGCTACCAGAAATTTCATTTTTCAGAACAGAAAAACCAAACCAAATGTACAGAGCTTTGGGTGTAGGATATAAAAATGTATTTAGACATTTAAAAAGAAAAAAAAAATCAATGTATTTATTTGACTTCATTCCGTGTATCAAAAGCACATTTTAATTTTTTTAATCTGCCTTTTTTTTGTTCTATTTTAATTGGGTAGTGGCAGTTCTAGCCCTCTGCATGTAGTACACCCTTCCTGCTACTGCTCCTGAACCAAAGGTCAGGTCTGAGGGGAGAGGGTGTGCCTGTGTGCAAGTGTATCTTTACTTCACTGGACTGGACCCTGCACTCCCCGCTGGCAATCGAACTGCCGCGCCAAGAGCTACTTATGAAGGTGTTAGGATGACTTGTGGCTGGAACTATCTGTACTCAGCAATTGCATGGGAACTGTTCATGTCACCACACGCGTAACAGAGAATTTCCCATGCGCTAAATGGCCAGGCACTTGAGATGGGCAAATTTTCTTTTTCCCCTCTCCCGTTAGGGGTCTCTTTTGTTGACATGCAAGATTAGACTGGGAGAGGAGGAAAGATAGGTTTAATTTTTTTCTTGACTTCGTTGGCTTTGATCATTGTCTCCTTTGTAAAGTGATAAAAAATACTTGGACCTGCAGCACTTTTGTAACTCTTCTCTGGATCAAAAAAAAAAAAAAAAAAAAATGCAAACCCAGAAGTGTTTCAAAGATGTGGGGCAGATCTGCCCCTGATTCACTACTGAATGAATAAGGGCTGCCATTTGAGTTAGCCGCAGGTACTGCTGATTATAGGGCCAGTAAGTTTTAGTACCTGAAAGTATGTCTTGCTGAGGGCTTGGGGTGGGGTTTGGGGGTTTTTCTGGGGGGTGGGGTTGGATTGGGTTGATTTATATTTTTTTTTTTTTTTTAGTTTTGGGTTGTTTTGGGTTTTTTTAAACTGATTTGTGCCAATGTGTTCTCACTGAACCAGAAATGTGCAAAACAAAGAAGGCTGAAACAGCTCTCTGGTACTTCCTTAGGCCTGTTCTGATGGATTTTGCTGTTGGAATACCCTCCAGTCTGGGGACAAGATGGTAAATACCAGGCTACCAGCAGAGCTAACACTGGACAGCCTAAGCTGGCTGTGCCTCTGCTCCAAAGCTGGTCCTAGGGCAGGCAGCTCCTGCTTGGCATGGGGTGGTTCAAGCTGCCGCTGGTATCGCAGACACCGTGAATAGGACTGCTAGTGGAAAGTGTGTAAGGCAGTCTCCTTTGCACCCTCTTCCCACGTTCTAAACTATTTAACAACCCCAAACTGAACAGCATGCTACACCTGTAAATCCCATCAGCATGTCAGGACTGCTGTCGTGTTTTTTGCATCACTGCATGCATCATGAAGTGTAGAGACTCTGGTCAGCATAAAGATGATACTCCCTGCTCCTTTAAAACAAATGCTTTCTCTTTAGCTACTGGCAAAAAATCAGATCTGTCCTTTGTCTCCTCATGTAGGGAAAAAACAGTTCTTACTCTTCCCATTAGACATGCAAGGGATAAGTTCATGTAAAGACTGACATCAGGGGTGATGTGGGGCCTGATAGGGAAGTTGGAGCCATGAGCCCTTACAGAGTAGGGAGGAGTTTCTCTTTTTTTTTAAGAGCCAATAGCACAAAGCATCATTTTTCACCAGCAGAGCATTACACTGCCAACACAAGCCAAAGTGTTCTCTTCCAGGCCAGCTGGAGCTTCCTCTTCCTTGGGACCCTCCAAGGCCTGCCCTGGTGCACCTGTATGAGTAAACTGTCAGTATTAGCCGAGCATTTCCGTTCTTAGTGGTGGGATCTCCCCTCCTCGCCTTCAGCCACGTGGTTCCTTTGGTTAGAAACATCCAGACTTCCTCTGATAAGCCCCCAAACTAGAAAGCTGCCTCATGCTGATGCACCTTTTACCTGACCCTGGCAGAAACGAGCACCGAGCTATAGCCAGGCTTGGTGGTTAAGGCCCTTTCTCGCCCTCAACTCCCCTTCATCAGTTGGCATGATGTTTTCTTGGGTCTACACACTCCAGAAACAGGAGCAGTTATTACGACCTCCGCTGTCTGAAAGCTTTCCAGCAGGCTTTCGTGGGTGATTGAAAATCACCACAAAACTCTGTTAGAGAGAGCTTGGTCTGGCTTTTCAAGAGGTTGCTGGAAGAGCAGCAAAGATAGGACCTGTGAAGGCCTGGTAGCTTAATACTCATTCCTTGTGGCTGAAGACAAAATCCTCGGTTCTCTGGTTTTCTCCAAGTTGCATGAATTTCAAGGTTCACGGTGAGGAACATACTGCACGAGAAGCCTGTAACTGTTCAGACGGGCCGTGGGGGAGCAACCTGTCCGTGCTGCCTTTGACTTCTTCACCTTTGTGTAAGCGTTTTGTAGCATCATTCACCACTACATTTTTTTTTTTTCATCTCTAATAGACGCAGCAGCAGTGAAAAAGCTGGGAATGGAGAGTTATTTATGTTGCCGTGTCATCCTTACATTTCTGCCTCCAGAGGTGCCGGAGTGGAATTTTCCCCACCTGGGACATAATCCCCTGGGAGGTCAGGTGTGGTTCTGTCCCTGTCACCTCTCAGGATGCGTAAGGGGAAACATCCCCACTTTGTGCCAGGCTAGCGATGGTGGCAGAGAAGCCTTTCTGCTGGAGAGCTTTAAGGGATGTTAGAGAAGATCAACCCATTTGAACCCAGTTTTATGGGCAATATAAACGACACATGGTGTTCTGTCCTGTTTGTTTTTTGTTTCAGCTGACCTTATGCTCCATTGATCATCCTCACAACTGAGGCATTACTCCTCTAGAAAAATGATGGTGGGGTCAGGGATCCCTTATATTCTGGGAGCTGTAACCTGAAGTAACGGGGGAATCCTTTTTCCTCTCTAGCACATCTACTGTACGGCAGACCTCGGGCCATGTCTCGCTGTGTGGAAGGAGCTAGAGCTCAAATGCACTATTCAGGATTCTCACTTTTTTTTCCTCCCCTTTAAGCCATAAGATTACCTTTTTTTAAAATTGCATTTTCCAGTGTAAGGAAGCATTTTAATTTGCCCCTGGTTGGTGATTGATTGTACATTCCCTTACTCAAACTGGATAGCAGAGCAGGATAATGTTCTCTGGTTTGTTTGCCCCAGCCCCTCCTCCCCAATGTTTTGTGTTGGTTTTTTTTTTTTTCTTCCCCAAATACAAGACAAGCAAGGGTTTCAAGGTCAGATGGGTACTTTCTGGAAAGGGGAATTTCCTTCTCCTGTACAAGGTTAGAAGAGCAAGCGCTAAGCCAGCATTTGATCGCTCTGGTTTCTTGAACATACCTGGTCTGTACGGACGGGAGATTTTCTTTAACATCCTGTAGGTGAGATCAGAAGGAGGGATGAGGAATGTAAACCTCAAGAGCTAAGAAATCTAGATGGGTTTGGTCAGCTTTCAGACAGCACTGTGCATGTTTCCAGTGTCTTGATAAAACTTATTAGAAGGGGGGTCTGATGCTTCAGCAGGTGACCCTCGATTATAATCTCAGTGCTTGATGGTATCTGGTATTGTTTTTTCCCCTCCCCAGAGAAATCCCTTAATTCCCCCCCTCTCCCCCAAAGGTGCCAACTGACAAGCAGATGTACTGCAAAAGGGATACTGCAGCCAAAACACTGCTGTTTTATTTTGAATTAAGTCTTGTGGAGCTCTCTTCATACTAGAATATTTTTATTTTCTTTGTACAACATACAATCATGTACTCTTAACAGAGATTTACTTTAAAGAGAAGAAAAAAAATCTGGAAGTATTCTTTAAAAAAAAATACACAAAAATCTTTATTAATAATCCTGTATTTTTACTGATCATGTTTGAATGTCTAAAAAGACTTTATTGTTCTAATTATCCAGATGTATGTTTGTAAAATAGCTCTTTTATGACTTAGCTGATAAGGTTGTATGTTTCTGGAATTAAATATTGGTCACTTAAAAAAAAAAAAAAATCTGTTTTCAGGATCTGGGAAATAGAAAATTTAAGCGTTTCAAATATCATTAAATAAGCTTAAAGGAAATAAGTTTTGTCTGCTGGATTTTTTGGGGGTTGTTTTGCTTTACTTGCCTGGAGCGTTTGGCAGGACAGGCTGTCTGGATCAGCAAAGGAAGCTTTCATTTGTTACAAATGACCTTTCGGAATCTGTGGTTGCTGGTGCAAATGTGGGACCCCCAGTTCTCCCAGTTAACACAATTCTGATGGGTCAGTCCCAAGGAGAGCGTGAGAGCCTCCTGCCCCCAGCTCTCCTGCTCGGGGTAAAAGGGCCCTGTAGTTCGTGTGCCCAGTGTTTCTGCTGTCTAAAACTAGTTTCAGAGGAAACGTTTGGGCCGCTTGAACAATTTTGATTCTAGCTGATGAGTTCACCCTAACCATCCATCTCTCATCCCTAACCTTGTGAGTAAACGCTGCAAGAAACGGGTGTTTCTGAACTCAGCAGTCTCTGCTTAAAAGAGCTTTTTCTAGCAGTGTATCTCATTTTGTGTGTCTTCTCCAAAGCTCAGTGCCCAAGATGATCCTTTAAAAATAAAAAGCCACCCACAAGGGGGGGAAAAAAAATAAAAAATGTACTGAATCTCAAGAGATTTTAATCAAGTCTTAAAGATTCCAACAATGAAGGCACCGGGTTCAGACTTTCACAGATGCTTACGTACCTTGACCAAATTTCTGCTGGTCAGAGCGAGTTAGTGAATAATTCTGAAGTCGGATGTGCCTCACCGACAGAACTGCAGTTCCAGATCGGTGAGTAATCCATGCTTGTGCACCCATCACGTTCTGGATTTGTACTCCTCTGCTCCTCTCCGTTGGCGCCAACAGCTGTAACGGAGCGGGGGTCTGGGTATGGTGTGTGCTGAGGATCGTGCTAAACCAGGGCAAAAGGAAGCTCGTGAAATAAAACAACCGCAGAAGGGTGCTTGTTCGGGAGCTGCTTTTCAAAGGACAGGTGGCGTTTGGTCCCTTGCCAGATGCAGTCTCTGTTGGACGGGGAAGAACATCCCTGTGCCTTACCTTTCAGTGTTGACCAGTAAGGAAGAATTAGCACAAACCACCTGCAGGAAAACAAACAAATCTGCCGCTTGCTCCAAGCTGCGCATGCAACTTCAGGATGTTCCCCACGGTAAGTGATGCCTGGGTTGTATTTTGCACAGCTTGTAGTGCACCTGTGGCCATTCGGTTTGTTTCTGCAATTGCCGGCTGTGATTTGGAAGTGGAATTTTTGCCCTTTATAAGCGAGTTTCCAGGATATCCAATGAAATAAGTTGATTTTATTAACTTACAAGCTTATTGTTAAAATGGAATCTGTTTTGATGGTTCGAAGCTGCTGGTGTGTGGCCTTTCAACATGATAGTACAGCTTAGTATCTTGCAGATTTTTATCATTTGAGTCTTGCTGGACTAATTTTTTCCCCTGAAGCATAACTGCAAGCATTTGCTGTTCAGCTAAAAGGCGGCAGCTTTATATCAAATGTTAGCCAGAGTCCACCGGCCTTAAATGGTTGGTTGTGTTCCGTAGAGTGACTCTTCTTCCTTATGTATCTCTTTTCGGTTGTAAACTTCATACCTTTGAGTAAGTTTGGTTTCTTCCAGCAAGTTCGTTTTGACGCTGCCCTCTCCGGAGCCTTCGCAGAGACGGTGCCTATGCGTGAGGCGGTGTGTGCAGCAGAACAAGACTCTGGTTTTTCCTCTCTAGGCTGCTCTGTTGCACCGAGTTAAGAGTTTCTAGAAGGTGAAACTTCACCCTTGTGCTTGGCAGCCCTCGCCTCCTCTTTACAAGATGTGGGATAGAGAGCCTCTGGGGACAGTCACGTAACAGGAGCTGGTTTATGCTGCTCTGCATACTACTGCATGGGAGCACTTGAGGCTTTTCATTTCCATTCTTTTGCTGGATATTTTTCCCTCCACTAGGATCAAATAGAAATTTGAAAGAGAAGTGAAATTGAAACTTGCTGTTGAGGGAACTTGCAAATTTTTTTAATAGGGAACATCTGTGCTGAGAGTTTTGTGCCAAGGCCTCTGTTTTGTTGTATTATCTGCAGAGGATGCTTTACATAAATCCCTATCATTTAGTGATATTCCTATCTTTAGCTTTTGACTTCTCTGGAAAGTGATGCAGTCACATTTCTGATAGACAAGCTGATAAAAATAAATGAGTAAAAAACAAGCACTAAACCAGAAAAACAGTAAATCAGGGATATTTCTGAATGTTTAGAGTCCTCTTTTTTTTTTTTTTCCTCCTTCTGCAGTATGTATGTGGAGCTCCTTGAGAGATTACTTTATTATAATTGGTAATCTGAGCTCTATTATGCTTTCCTAATGATGCTGTTCGTGTTTTGCCTATTTAAATGTTATTTTATATATTCCCTTTACTGCACTGCTGTAAATAAATGATTCAAAATAAACAGCTCAGAAAAAGATGAGCTTTGTGTCTTCTGCACAGCCTATGCCCTTGAATCCCAGCTAGGGATGGGAGAGAGCTCTGCTGCATCTTTTAGGGCTCTTTCACGTACACAATCATGAAATTAATCTCTCCTTGCTGCCAGCTGTAGGAAGGGAAGGAAGACACAGGAGAGGATTCCAAGAGGCTTATTTCAGGTGGGTTTGTGTCATTTCTGGGTTATGTTACTTCAGGTGTTGTGGTCATGCAGAAACCTTGGTGTGTTTGGGGATACTTGTCCACAAGTGTATCTGGCGTGGTAGTGCCTGACAGCTCTACCTGGGGCTGAGGGCTTCGCTGTGCCACGAACTTCACAAGACCAGTTTCTGGGCCAGAGAGCTTGGGGTGTAAGTGAAGTTGCAGCATGCTTTGGGACCCGGAGGTGCCCGCAGTGCTGACTCTGCAGCGCGTCTGCTGGGCCGTTCCCCTCCCAGGCCTTTTTGTGAAGTCGCTCCCCTAGTCTTTACCCGGGCCCAGGGCTGTTCACCCAGATGTCTTTGCCCCTGTTGCTCGCACACGCAGTGGTTCCAGGATCTTTCTGAGCAATTAGGATGGTGGCTCTATCCACCCACCGCCACCCCTCCACGTGGCAAACGACAACTATTTATTCCTTTTTGTTCCGGGAAGCAAGGCGAGGGTCACCTTGGGATTTGCTGAAGAACGTCTATAAATTACCCTTTATTTTATCAACTAGTCAATGGATTTTAGATTGGTGGTGGTGGTTTCCTTCTCGCAAAATATTTGTGAAGGTTGGTGTGCCATGGAAGCTGTCCAGTCCCTGGCATGTGTTCTTTGCCAGTTGGTCTGATGATCGTGAGGGTAAATGTATCGCTAGAGAAAAGGACTCAGGCAGGACACAGCTCACACAAAATAAAAGCTTGGATGTATTTGCTTGAAGTAGGAGCCAACGTTTAGATAATGAGCACGTGAGTGTAACGCTGCAGGGTGGGATGGATACCTAGCGCGTGTCTGTGTTAAGATGTTGGCTTAACAAATCTTCAAAACTTTTTAGACACCTGTTCTTTAGAAAGCAGGGTCAGGGTAGCTTCCGAAGGAGAGCCTTAGCCAGCCAAAAGTTTTGATACATCTTCACTGGAAAGCTCGGCGCAGTGCTGCCCAGGCAGCGAGAGGTGTAAGAAAGTAGGAAAATCAGGCTGGTGGTGTGCAAGAGACTGCAGAGCTGGGAGGGGGGCAGATTGGTTTCCAGCCCCAGGAACTGGTTTGACTCCTTGGAAAATAGTTCTGGGAGCAGCACGTTCCTTGCTTGAGATGGCTGCGAAGATCCCTCCTGCCTTTCTCCATACCACAAACCAAAAAACAGGCAGATCTTCCTTCATCACTCAGGAGGCATCGAGTTCTCCCCTTCTTCCTCACCAGGTGGGAGACGACGGCTGCAAATCGTCAGCTGGGCTTTGGGCAGAATAAAATGCCCAAAATATCTCAGCTGCTTTCTTGCACCAGTTTGTTTCCAGATGTCTGCAGCTTATTCAATGTGAAGGTATTTTCCCTGATCAATATTTTAACCTTCTTGTTGATATTTACTCAGTGCCGCTGAATAAACTGTATTAAGTGGAGCTCCATGGATGGGAGAGTAAATCTACATTTCTGTCAGCTCTCTGGAGGTTTTGCAATAATTCGTATTATCCGAGGTTATTGTTCTATTAGGATATTAATGAGCACATCTTCCTCCCGTCCCTCGAAGCTTCAATTCATATCCCACTTCTGGTGCTAAACCATCTCAGGTCTGAGTTAGCACAGGGAGGGGAAAGCTTTGTGTTTGCCTCTTGTCCGCTCCAATTTGAAAGAATGCTTTCTCTTTCGTTTCATAAAGATGTATTTCACATAACTCCCATCTGTTTCCATTTGACCTTTGTGAGGAGAAGGAGATTAAACCCTTCTCTGTGGGTCTTCATTGCATTTTTAAATCCCACTGGAGGTTTTTGCTCCTTCTCCTTCTACCATCTCCTTTTAAAACTCTGAAGTGTAATTAGAGAGCTCTGAGCAGGAGAGATGCCCTCCCTTTTCTCCAGCAGTTCTGTTTTTTGTTTCCTATTCAATACAACAACTTGATTATAGAACTGCCTGTTCCGTGTTCTGCTGTGCATGCCCTTTACCTAACATTTCACTTCCAAATAGTGATTTTTTTTTTTTAATTTTTTTTTTTTTTTTTTTTTTTTTTTTTTTT
>NW_020799132.1:4739064-4744534 GCF_003259725.1 Athene cunicularia | reverse complement strand
AGCTATTGCTCATCTGTCTTTCTCTATAAGATGGGCTCCTCATCTGATCTGGAGTTGGCAAAAAGAAAATGTTTGTTGGAGGTCCGACAGTATCAGTCCACCTTAGGGGAAAAAAAAAAAAAAAAAAAAGTATTTCTTCCGTGGTGCTGATGCTGTTGCAGGTGGCAGCTGCAGCCCACCCGGAATGGCCGTGGACGTCCCTGTCAGTCACAGACGTAGGAGAGCTCGCCGTAGCTTTGTATTAGCGAAGGAGCAGGGAAAGCCTCTGCTCTTGGCTTCTCTTTCTCCGCAGCAAACGCGATCTCTGAGGGGCCGCGTTCCTGCGCCGGCATCTGCGCTGGGGCGGCCGGGGGTCCGGCTGCTCCGCCGGGACTCCGCTCGCTTTCTCCTTGGAATACGCTTCAGAGACTCGGGGGTTGGATTCTCGGCGGATCTAAATCCATTCAGGTGATGATGCTGATGCCCTCCATCCTAGGCCTGAGCCTTCGTCTCCTCCGCTTTACTGAGCTCTCCGTAGAAGCGTTAGTGCTGGAGGACATCGGGGTGCTCAGAGCTCGGCTCAGAAAAGCTTTTGCTGGCTGGAGACAACCTGGGGCGTGGACTGGCCAACCCTGGGAGACGAGCGGGTCAGGAGCATCTACAGTCCCTTCGGGAACTGGAGAAATGAAAGGTGAGTGCACCTCCGCACGCTCCTTCCCTGGAGACCAGAGGCTTTACGTGCTGGTGGGGATTCAGCGGCAGATCGATTTGTCCCAGCCAGAGCAGAGACTCCAGGGCTGAGTCCCCTGAACCCACTGCGGAGCTGGGGAAGGTGTGATGCTCCTCCCGGGTGTCTCAGTCCACGCCAGAGCAGCTAAACCAGCGTCTCCACTCAGGGCCGCGTCCTCAGTCCTCGGACCAATCTCTGAAGTCAGTTTCATTCTTTATTACTCCTTTTTCTTAATTATTTCTCACCTGAAAGTCTCTTAAATCTTTTGCTTTCACCATATTTCAAAGAGGGGTGGTTTATGTGGGTTTTCTTTTTTGGTTGTGCTGGTTTTTTTCTCTTTTTTTTTTTTTTCTTTGCTTTTAAATTGCTGCTTTTATTTTTCTTTGGTGTGTGAATAGAATACATACAGGAGAAAACATCCTTTGATGGCGGTAATTATAAGGAAGAGAACACCAAAAAAGCAAAGAAAACTAAGATGCAAGTGAAGATAAACACTTTGCAAATGATCACTCCAATATTTATTATTGTCTGAAGCGATAGATCTCGAGAAAGCGGAGGGCTGTGACGAAAAGCGTAGGAGGCCTGGGTGTAGTTCTGCGATTTGCTACGCGAGCTTGTGTGACCTTACTGAAATCGTGGTGTTGCTCCAGCCCCCTGTTTCCCATCTCTTAAAATGATAAGGCACCGCACATGCTATTTTGAACCTCATTTAAATGCTCTGCTCTGATCTGCCAGGGTTGTCTCTGTGTGTACAGCACCCAGTAAGGTATGTGACAAGCTGTTTTGGAAGCCTGAGGGACTAACCATATATATATATATTGGTGGGATTAATGGTAGTTAAAGGAATGGGTTGCTTTTAAAATTGGGAATAAGCTGGAGAGTAAGGATGGAGGTTGTTAATAGGTGAGATGTGGCCTAGAAGACCCGAGCCTGAGTGCTGGGCAGGGATTGAACGGGGCCATATCGCTGCATTTCAAGCAAAAATGATCCCTGTGACGGTGGCAGTGGCCGTTTAAAGGTTAGAAATGCCAGCGTGGCAGCAGGGCTCCCACATCCCTGGGAAACGGGCCTGGGGATTCCCCATTCCTGCCTGCGGGACAATAAACCCACAAAATGTGAAATGCTGGTGGTGGCCTCCACGTTCCTTGTTTGATCCAGCCGGGATCCTGCGGCCACGTGCGCACCCGCTGCCCTTTAGTGCCGGGAGGGGGGGGTCTGGCAGGGGCACAGCCTCACCCACAAAACCACCTCAGACCTTCCCGTGCCTCGGGGAGGGGGTGTCATACACCCGAGGGTGTGGAGCAGCCTCCTCCAGCGGGATTACTAGTTACCCCCCCCCCCAAATTTTGCATCAGGATCGCAGATGCCGTTTCTGACTTCAGCTCTTTTAAATTCACACGCATTTTCTTTTGCATAAAAAAGAAAGCAAACAAACTGTTCCACAAAATGTTCCTTATTTATCTAACTCATCCTACTAACTTCTTTGAGCCGTCTAAATATATATATATAATTAGATGGGCTTTTTTATGTAACTACCACAAGATACTTACTCCGCTAACCGGTTCCCTCAAAGCTGTTCTTATCTATAAAATTATCTAATTTGGACATGTTCTATTACCAATAGAAAGTTGTTATGAACCTTGAAGAAAAAAATCTGGCACATATATAATAGATTTTTTTTTTTTAATATATTTCAGTCAAATGAGAAATCTTGCCTTTCGTCAATGTCTTTTATCCCCAGAAATCTCTCAGTACTTCATGCATTTGACTGACTCTTTTACAGTGGTACTGTTATTTACTCTTCTGCTGAAATATAGCCACCTATGAAGATAAATGTAGCAGTTGTTTAAATGATTCACGGCTCAACTTCACGTCAATTTGAGATCAGAGCCCCTCTTAGTGCGACGGAGAGGGAAAAGATAATTTAATTGCTTAGATATACAATATGCCGTGAGGTAAGCAGTGTGATCACTGATGGTGGCTATTTCCCCCAGATGTTTGGATCTGTAGACGTTAAGATTATTCCATGGAACAAACAGCCTGTTGTTTGGGAAAACAGGGGCAGACTGATCCATCTGTATCACTGCGGGCTTTCTTACACCCTGCGTGGGCACAGCTGGTAAAGCTACTGCTGGGGAAAGCCTGTTTTGGTCTGGATAGAGCTGAACCTGCAACAGTACAACTATTGTTTCTCCTCTTTTGGATGATTAACTCATTTCCTAGCACCATCTGATTTCCCACCTGTGTCTTGCTGACCTTAGGGAGCATCTTGGTGACTCCCTGAGGAGCTTTCCGGGCTGCCTGGTGCGGTGGGGACCAGTGCTCTGCCCCGGACACCCTGGAGGGGTCTCGGAGCCCTTAGGACAGATGCTGCCTCTCTGGCTTTCTGCAATATCTGTGTCTCTTCCCTGTCTTTCTGCGCCCCTGAGCGTAAGCAGGATCCCAAACCCTCTGTAATCTTTGGATTTATAGTCGTACAACACCACTAGCTCCTTCCACAAACAGGATTTTCTAGGTCACCAAACTCCCTTGCTTTTGCAGGCAACTGTTGAATAACCTCGTTCATAAAATGGCCAAACTATTTCATAAACTAGTTGGATGGCTTCCCTCCTCCTCCTCCTCTCCCCGCGTAACGCTTCACGTCAGAAGGCAGTTTTGAAACCTCTCTCTTAGGGTTAGAATATCTTTTATTTTTATTTATACCCTGTTTATTCCCTTGCCTGAATTATCTCAAGCACAAAGATCCCAAAAGGTCTTAAATAAAACACAACTGTCTCGGAAACTGGAGAGAGCAGATGAAGTTGGATGTAACTGGAATCCAGTTATCTTTGCTCCAAATTCATGGTGAGATTTGTGGCAGGAGAGCCTCAGCTTTTCAAGAGCGGGGTGGGGAAGAGGAGCGGGACTGAGCTCAGCCACACTGTCCTCTTCTTTCTTGTGAGCCCCACGGGACAGGACCGGTGCTGCCGGCATGGTGAGGGGGGTGAGCCGCCAGGCTGCCCCCCTGCCTTCCCCACGGGGGACAGGAAAACTTTGTGCTGCCCACCAGGGCAGCAGGGCCGGGCACCACATCTACCTTCTGCTTTCCAGGCCCTGGTGGCCGCCGCCAGCTCCCTGGGTAGCTGGTTCCTCCAGCTTGTTCCCTCTGAGCCGGCCCTCGCCTGCTGCGGGCTGACGAGGATGCTCTGCGCGCTGTGATCCTGATCTGATTTACGCTGTGCCAGAAGATGGCTCATGGAGCTTTTGAGGTGAAGGCCTTGTATTAGCTTTCCAGGTCTTAACTTACATTTTAAGAGTACAACAGCAAGGCTGAGGCTCCAATAATTCCAGGAAAGACTTAAGGCCAGGCAGAGTTGTAGCTGAACTATGCAAAAGCTGTCTAAAAGCAAGCGGAGGGGCTGCACGAGCGAAGCCCTGGCAGGGCAGGAGCCAGGAGGATGCAGCATCAGGTGGGACCGTGCCTGCAAGGGGCGGACGGAGGGAGCTCTGCCTGGCAGTGCCAGCCCTGCCTGTCCTGGCCCCCAGAGCCCCCCTGCCACCAGCTCTCCCCCGGGCTCAGACGTGAGCAGAAAGCTTTGCTCCGTGCAGGACTGACCTGCAGCCCGGACAGTTGTGAATCTGGACCTCGAGGGCCACAATCATAAGCTAAAAAGCAAATACAGCCCAGAGGTAGGGAAATGCTCTTCCATTCTGAGAATAATAAATGCTGGGAATGGCCTGTTGGGCAGGGTCACTGGTGCAAAGGCGCGGGGATCATTCACAAAGCGATTGACTTGTAGCTGTTGTCCTAAGGGAAATGATGTGTAAAAGGGATGAGCTCAAAGCACCCTCTGTCTGTTACCTGTGTATCTTATGAGTAATTTGTCTCTGAAGCAGAGGCGGGGTTTTTTTGTTTTTTTTTTTTTTTTTTTTTTTTTTTTTTTTTTTTTTTTTCTCCTGTGAAGCTGATTCTTTTCCTCCAGCTTATTTCTTCCCAGCAGGAGGGGAAGATGAATTTCTGTCAAATAATAGTTCATTGCTCCTAATGCAAGAGTCCAATTAATTCATGGTTTAAAAGCTTTACTTTTTCTCGCTATTGAAAACAAACAAACAAACCACCAGGAAAACAAAACTGCAGTGTAGCAGAGGAGACTGGAGCGTTACGGCCTTAGAAAACTGACCGTCTGGTGCTGCAGTTCTCAGCCTGGTGCTATAGGACACGGCCAGTTTGTCCCACTCCTGCCCGTTTCCCGGTGCTGGATGGTGTCTCTTCCCCAGCATACGTGAATGTTCCACGCACAAGGAGGAGGTTAACATTTCATATGAAGATTTTAGAAGCTGGGGGCAGAAGTATGTCACCCCGTGTCCTTCTCGGGCAGTGCAGGAGAGGACACAGGGGGAAGAGTCTGGGCCCTGGCTAACAGGGGGAAGGCCCAAAGCGCTTTGGGATGTGTGGGGAGAAGGCACGGCCTTGCAAAAATCAAATGTCCCTCCCAGAAGTGTCTGGTCTGGGCTTAGGAAAACCGGTCACTGTTGGGAGTAATAGTTCCAGTGCCGGCCCGCATCCCTGCCCTGCATCCTCCTTGCATCCCTGCCTTGCATCCCTCCCTGCACCCCAATTCCCTGTGCTCCCTCCCTGCATCCCTCTCTGCACCCCAACTCCCTGCATCCCTCCCTGCACCCCAGCTCCCTCCTTGCATCCCTCCCTGCACCCCAACTCCCTGTGCTCCCTCCCTGCATCCCTCCCTGCACCCCAGCTCCCTCCCTGCATCCCTCCCTGCA
>NW_020799132.1:4690814-4739014 GCF_003259725.1 Athene cunicularia | reverse complement strand
AGAGGCGCTGCAGGTGCTCTTCAGTTCTCGTCATCCGCCCCATTGCTCTCCCCCTTCACACCTCGAGGTCGTGACCCCGGGGAAAGTTCACCTCACGCGTCAGGTTGGCTTCGTCTCCCCCACGTGCCCCCTTTGCGGCGAGGCGCCGCTCGCGGGGGGACCCGGGGCTGTGCCCTGTCTCCCTCGGGGGCCGCCCGCTCGTGGGGGATGCCCAGGGCCGGCTCGCTCGGCCACCGCGTCCTGGCCAGCGGGTCCTGCCGGAGCGGTGGCCACAACCAGCCGCGGCAGCGGGAGATTCCCCTGCTTGCCCCCAGCAGAAACCAGTTCCTTTGTCTCTCCGAGGCGCGACAGCCTTTTCTCCGGGAGGCCGTTCAGCAGCCGCATCCCGGCTGGATGCGACCGGGGTAGGCAGAGCCTGCCCTGGGCACGGAGTCGAGGGTCTACGGCATCGGGGAGCGAGGAGCGAAGCCCCGGAGGCTCCGGCGCTCCCGTAGAGCTGCCGGCTGCAGCCAGCGCCTGCTCCCGCGCCCGGTTCCCGGGTGGTGGGATGCGTGTGCTCGCAGGTAGGAGGTGGATGGTAACTGCGCTCCGCGCTTTTCTGCCATGCTTCAGTCTTCCTTTCGCGGCGGGGTAGGAGCGAGCTCTCGGGAAGCAAGCTGCAGTGAGGCTCCCACCGTGCCAAGGCATCTCTGAAGTGTCTTGATGGAAGCCTGCTTTAGTATTTATGCATATTAGGCTGTGTATTTGAAGGGAACCATCTGGGTAGAGAAATAGATGGTAAGCGGCTGAACCTTTCCCCCGTTGGTTTCCATTTCAGGGCTGGGCCAGATTAGCAAAGCCAGAAGTTGGGAAAGTTGCTCTGTGGCTCCTTCTGCTTTGCAGGTGCTTGTGTCCCCGTGTCTGGCACGGATTAACGCCCTCGGACGAGAGAGCCCTACCTGGGATGTGGGGGAGAGGGAGCTGACAGCCTGTGCTGAGCAGGAAGAGGGCTTTAGAGTGTCAGCACAGCAAACCAGAATGAGCTTTTTCCCCCCCACACCCCCCCCCAAACGGCCATTTCTCTTAACCCTTTGTGAGCTGGTCCCTGTGGGGATGGTGCCTCTGCTCTTAACAGGGTGCCTGAGGGAGGTGAACCCCAAAATGAAGGGCTGCGGGTAGGGGCAGGCTGGTGTGGCTCCCAGTGCCCTGCCTGGGGGACTGGGAAGGGGAGAGAGGAAGGTAAAGGCATCAACATCTCCCTGAGAGGAATCACCTGGGAGGGGCTGGCTGTAAATGGGGGGTTTAGAGCTGCTGCCTGCAGCTCTGAGAGAGAGACAGAGCTCCTGCCTGCAAGTTTCTTGCTGGAGATTTCTTTTGCAAGCTGTGCAAGGAAAATAAACCAAGGAGTCATGTGGGCTGGCAAAGGCCTAAATACCCAGATGCCAAGGAGCATGCAGCAGTCTGTGGGTGAATGGCAAACGATTTGAGGGAGCTGGTCTTCGGTGAGCTCGTCAAAGGAACGGCAAGGCAGGTACGTGCAGCGCTGCCTCTTCTGCAAGCCCGTGTGCCAGGAAAGCCCATCTCCGCCGCGTGCGTGCGCTCCCGCCGAGTCCCTTGCTTGGTGGAAAAAGCAGCGAGTGAACGTAAAACTCGCCCAGGGCTTGGGGAAGATCCTCAGCGAGGTGTTGGCTGATTGTACGAGTTCTGGTGGGAGAGCGTCTGAGTGCAGTGTGGGATCTCTGCTTTCTGCCACGGCAGCTGCTTGGAGCGTGTGGGTTTAGATTCCTCTTTCTCCGGGAGAAGCAGCTGGTTTTGCACGTGTGATGGGGCTAGAGGAGACCCCGGGAAGCTCTTGGGCCCCTTTGGCTCGGTGTTTTTACATGGGTGCACGTGCAGAGCGGGTGATGCTTGAGCCTGCACGTGTGGGGGGAAGGATGGAAGGACGGGCTCTTGTGCCAGCTGAGGAAGGAGGGAAAAGCCGGGGAGAGGAGGAGCGCGGGGTGACACGAGTGATGAAGGGCTGGGAAGGAGCAGATGCACGCTTAGAATCTGGGCCATATGGACAGAGGAGAACTCCCTCGTCCAAGTAACTTGGTTTTCTTCGAAGATGGTTTAAGCTTTATTCTGTATTCGTTCAGGACTAACATGGGTGGTGTCTCACCCTTTTTAAAGGCTTGCCGCTGTGCCTGGGTTGTGGATATTGCTTCTCTCTGACTTTGGGGGGAGATCTCGGAATCACAGAATCGGTTAGGTTGGAAAAGACCTTAAAGAGAGTCCAACTGTTAACCCAGCACTGCCAAGTCCACCACTAACCATGTCCCAAGGTGCCACATCTACACGTCTTTTAAATACCTCCAGGGATGGTGACTCCACCACTTCCCTGGGCAGCCTGTTCCAATGCTTGATCACCCTTCTGGTGAAGAAATTTTTCCTATTATCCAACCTAAACTTCCCCTGGTGCAGCTTGAGGCCATTTCCTCTTGTTCTATTGCCTGTTACTTGGGAGAAGGGTCCAACACCCGCCTCCCTACCACCTCCTTTCAGGTCGCTGTTCAACCTCCTTTTCTCCAGATTAAACCCCCCCAGTTCCCTCGGCTGCTGCTCACAGGACTTGTGCTCTCGACCCTTCACCAGCTTCATTTTCCTTCTCTGGACACGCTCCAGCACCTCAGTGTCTGTCTTGTAGGGGGGCCCAAAACTAAATCCAGTATTCGAGGTGAGGTCTCCCCCGTGCGGAGTACAGGGGGACAATCACTTTCCCAGTCCCGCTGGCCACACTATTTCTGATACAAACCAGGATGCTATTGGCCTTCTTGGCCACCTGGGCACACTGCTGGCTATATTCAAGTCCTTTTTCACCAGGCAGTGTTCCAGCCACTCTGCCCCAAGCCTGTCGTGTTGCAGGGCGTTGTGGTGACCCAAGTGCAGGACCCAGCACTGAGCTTTGCTGAACCTCATTCAGTTGACCTCAGCCCATCGGTCCAGCTTGTCCAGAGCCCTCCGCAGAGCCTTCCTGCCACAAGTATGCTGGAGAAACTTCATACGCAGCACTTGTTAGGGTCAGACTTTATTTATTTTTCATGTTTCCAGGCAGAAGGTGAGACTTAAGTTTTGCAAGTCTTCTCAGAAATGTTTTCTGCTCAAGGCAAGAGGCTTCCAAGGCAGCACATACAAGGCTGAGGTATCTCTTAATGCAAGGAGCCGCTTGCTGTGCGTGAATAGGCAGAACACACTGAAATTGTGGTCTTAACAAGATGAGAACAGCTTGAAGGGTATCTCAGACTTGAGGGAATGATCTGGATAAATCAGTGGGATATTAGTGACTCCATGATGAAAGCTTTGTACAGGAACGGGAAACTTTTGCTTTCAGCTGCGTAGAGGAAGGAGACTGTGGTACTCCTGCAGAGTCCTGCCTGTGTGCAGGAGACTACAAACCCCAGTTTGTCAGGCTGTACCCTCTCACAGGAGCTGTTAACACCGCCGTGGATTCTCTTGACAAGAAAAATAGGGGGCTTGGAGGGATAAAAGAAGTTGTAAAACCTGTGAGGAGGTAATGGAGCAGTTTTAAGGATCCCCATAATAACTTTTGCTCTGATCGGTGGGACCGTGGCTTGGAAGGACAATTTGTGGCGTTAACATGACGGTGCTTTGCGTGTTGTTTGCTCCGGTGCCTGTGGAAGACTGTGCTACAGTAGATGGGGCTGGCTGCAGCAGGTACTTTTAATGAAGGTGGAGGAAAATAGAGTGAGGACCAGCCTGAACAGGGTCGAGAGCGAGTGACTGATGGGCAGAACAGAGCTGGCAGGCTTCAAGCCATTCAAAAGCTATCAGAGCAGTAAAACCATAAATGTTTCCTGCACCTTAAAATGGTCAACTAGTGTCACTAGGAGCTAATGTAAATAAAGAAGGGAGCAGGGGACTCCTGGGGCACTTTGCAGCCGTGTGCCTGCGGTGCCGTACCGGAGAGGTGAGGAAGGTTTGGCTGTGATTTACAGAGCTTCTCTCTGTGACTGTGCCAGATGAGGCGAGCTGACCAGGGGACCTGTCAGCTGTAATGTTGTCCTCTGCTTTGTTTGCTCGTTGCTCTGCCTCTGTGGGAGACCTTGCTGGGGCTGGGAAAAAGCTCCTCGTGTTCCTGGGTGCAGCGTTAAGCAACTGCAGGATGCTGAAATGCCTCCAAGGGCCGCAGGGGTGGATGGAGGCTCCCTGGGAGCTGTGAGGTGCTGTGGCTGGGGGAAAAGTGGAGCCATTGCCCTGCACCAGGATGTTGAAGAAATCCCCATTTGCAGTAAATTAGCCCTGATTGAATTGTTTAAAGAGGAAGTAATGGACCAAAGGAAGAAACCTGGGTGTTGTAAATCAGTAGGGCTGGGGATGGTTCATCCGAAGGCCCTGAACTAAATAAAGTGTGAAATAGCAGCAGGTGTTAACATGAAGGGGATGACTTTTCCTCCTGGCTGGGAAGTCACCAAGGCAGGACCCCAAGCAGTCAAAGGGAACTGCCAGATCCAGCAGGAATGGTTTTGCCACACGGTGCCTTTACGGAAATCAAACCTGGGGAAGAGCCAGACTATCAGGCAGGTGAATTCTGCTTCTGTTCTGTGCCAGCTGGGAGGGTCCTAATTATTGCTCAAATATTTGGATGGAGGCTCAAACCACCGCCTGACCTTGAGGGTCAAATCACTGTAGCCTGTGGGAAGAGGATGGGTGCACAGTGGGGAAGGCAACCTTCCTAACGCTGCTTGCGCTTCGGCAGGCTCATAAACTAGGAACTGAAAATGTACCGATGGACCTAATTTATTTGGATTTTTCATTAGATCCATCCAAAAGAGACTATTTTAGGAAATAAATAGCGGAGTGTGGGCAATAAATAGCGGTAGGGTAAGGGGCAGAGTTCGGTGCTGGCTTTCCTAGTTAAGCTGTAGAAAATAGAAATGTAATGGAGGAGTGCTGATCGGAGCGCAGATAGGTGATTATGTGAAGGTTCCTCACACTGAGGCTAGGCTTATTTATTATCTTTAATGATTCGGAGGTGGGAATGGATCAGAGCTGGGTTAGAGAGAGCGAGCGTGCCAACAGAAAGGGTTTGCTTTTGCTGCTAAACATTTGGAAGAATTAAGAGACAAGGCTGCTGGATTTGAGCGTGCCGGTGCTTCGGGCGCAGCAGCAGTCGGTCTGTGACTGGGGTTGGAGTGTTCCAAGCATGTGAAAAAGGGAAAAAACACGAGCGGATCTTTCCCTGATGGTGTAGCCGGGGTGCTCGGTGGGATCTTGCGGGAGGATGGGAAGCGGTGCGTGGGGTTTGTGCGCGCGGCCGGCGAGGCCCCGTGGCTGAGGGTGAAGGGGAGCCCCGGGAGATGCTCTGGTTTGGCGCAGTGCTTGCCATCTGGGTGCTCTGGGGTCCGGGGGCTCTGTGGAGAGCAGTGTCTGCAGTGACAGAGCGGTGACAGCTCTTCCCAGAGCCTCTCACGTCGGATCAGGGACTCGCTGCTGCAGGAGCAGGGGCTGGGAGCATCCAGGCTGTGCCAGCATCCAGCGGGGCCGCCTGGCTTTAAAGTGAATCCAGGGGAACTTTGAGTCCTGGTGAGCTCCTCCTGGACCATGTGGTGGGACCTTGCTCTGGCTTTTCCAAGGGGACAGACACCACGGAGCTGATTTATCAGGGAGGAAGGAGCCAAGACGTACACGGGTGATTTCCTACCCGGATCCACAGTGCCTCGTACCCGGGCGCTTGGGAAGTGTTTACAGCGTTGGGAGCGTTACTGTTCAGCGTGTGAAGTGCGGATTTCGAGGAGGCTGTGGCCTCACAGTGGTGGGAGGGAGATTAGAGAACCCGGAGGGTTCGTGCTTCTGCTCAACTGCAAATCCCTGAGCCGGGTCTCGGTCGGGTGTCAGGGTAACAACATTTATTCTGACCATCCTTAGCGTGGAAGCAGCTGCCTAACGCAGTACCCGAGCGATGTCTCAGCTGAGCACCCGATGAGCCATCCAGCACAAGGGGATTTTCATCTCTGCTGAGATCTCCTGGCTTCAAAGTCTGCAGAATTTATTTGCATCCTTCATGAGGGAGAGAGCCAGGCGTACATTTATTTTATTTTTTTTTTCCTTAGTCTCTCTGTTCCCCACTTGCTTTTCAGTTTGTTTACTTGGTTAGCTCAGCATCAGCACAATGATGTGGAAATAAAGCAAAGGAGCTTCGTCTTGGCCTTATTGCATATGCATAAATGAGAGAAATAGATCATACTGGCAATCCCCAGCTAGGCTACGGTTAATGGAAATTCTTCTGTGACCTTATAAACCCTGCTTTGCAAGGGTTTATAATGAGTCTGCAAAAATTCATTCTGGGCACAAACAAGTCATCTGAGGTCTTAGACCCTGTGAGCACGAAGTAATAATAATACTAATTTCCCACCCACTCAGGCATGTGCTCAGCTTCTTAAAGACTTCACTCTTTTTATAAAAAGCAGGGTTTTTTTTTTTCCTTTCTGGGAGTGTCATAATGTGTGTGTGTTGGGGGGGGCAGGAGGAAGGCTGGTGGTGAAGAGCTCTTTCTGTGCAGCGTAACGCCAGGCCCCTGCATCGCCTCCCCTGGGAGAGCCACCGTGGGTCCCTCCCGTGGCTCTTGCCGAAGCGGTTTACGTCATTAACACTGCAGGCTGATGAACTCTGTGATCACACCTCAGCTGTTTCAGCAGCAAACCCGCTCTTTCTGCGCGATGGTGGCTCCGCACCCTCTCCCCCCTTCCTACATGGACATCTGAATCTGATATCAAAGGCAGTCTGGGCCTGATCAGGAGGGGATGGATTGTTAAAAATCCCTGCAACGTTTAGTTCAGCCTTAACGTTTTTGTTGTGTTTGGTTTTTTGTCTTTTTTTTTTTTTTAACTTTTTGCTGAAAACCGGAGAGTTCAGTGACAGAAGTTGACGTTTTTCTGAAGGACGTGTTACATTTTGATGCTGAGGGTTGTTTTTTTTGTTTTTTTGTTTTTTTTTTTTTTTTTAATGGCTCAGAGACAGAGGGATTGCAAGGCTAGCTGTCACCGATGTCTGTAGTGGGATTCATGTTGGGCACCAGCCCTGTGATTTCTCTTTGCGGACCGTGATGAAGCAGCAAATTGCTGTGTCTGATGGAGTTGCTCTTAACGTGGCCGGTCTCGGGTGAAGTGTTAAGGCTGAGCCCTGGGCAGAGCCTGGCTGCAGACGCACTAGTGCAGCATCGTACTGCTAGCACACAGTTCAATGAAACCAGGGCTGATCTGCAAACTCCCACGTGTGCCAGAACCGCTTTTTTTTTCCACCCCCAACAGGTTGATGAAAATGTGTTTTACTCTACCCGCGTTCATTGTTTGCCCTCACTGTTTTCTTGTTTGGTCTCCGCTTATTTTCCATTTTTGCTCCGCCTTGTGTGTGATCCGGTAACATCTGGTGTTAAGAGATTGTATGTGTGCGCACACATACAATCATAGCTTTGAAACATGGCTTTGAAAGCGGGTTATCACATCTCTTTTTAGACTGAAAAATGTTTGGGGCAGAGACTGTGCTAATGTTCACGGAGCATCTGGTCCTCTCCAGGTCCAATTCATCACTGTCATGCAGTTTGCATTATTGTTCACACCAAGGTAAAGTGGGTGTGAAGCTGGAATAATAATGTTTCACACTTGCTTTGCATTGGTTTTGATATCCAACGGCATTTTAACCTATCAGAAAAGGCACAAAGGAACAGAGTAGTTGGAAGCTGAAAACACAGTCTGCAAATAACATCTTAATTACCCTTACTGAGAAAATGACCGCTCTGCTTGATCCTGTATTAACGGCAAATTTAAGATCAAGCTGGGATTTTTAGATTCGAGCTTAAAGAGTTCAAATCATCACGCAGGAATGGGTACGTGAGGGCAGTGGCAGAGCTCAGTGCAGCGATTTCCCCAACTTCAGCCTTCTCGTGCCGTTCAGATCTTCCAAGCACAACTCCGGCGTGACTGGGCAACAGTGATACCTTCCTGAGTCTGCAGAGAGCCCCGGACAGTCTCTCTGCAGCGTACTGTGCCTCACTCCTCTAAAAAGGGGTCGGCAGGAATACTAGTCATTAAACGGAGTTTCTTGAATGAAAGCTGTTGGCATAAACATGGAAATAATTTAATGCTACGTGGCGTATCTCAATCTTTCTGTTTGGGAAGCAGGACCTTTTGGTATTTTGCGGTAGTTGGACTTCCCAAGGGTCTTTAAGAATACATGTCTTCCAGTGATTTGGACTGACGTGCCTTTTGTTCCGTTCCTGCTGAGTGTTAAATAAGATTTAAGTCTCCTCAGTCACTATTTAGTTGAAGAGCATCACAGCCAACAGAAATGCAAACAAACTGTCTGGATGTTTGTTTATGTAAGAGATCATTAGAAAATCTGTAGGAAAAAAAAAAAAATGTTCTGGTCTGTTAGATAATTAATCTGCATTTTAAGAATTGTCTAAAGACGTATTTGCAAGCTAGTCCGTTGAGCTGTTGCTCATCTAGTCAATAATCCCCATATTTAATAGTCCCTAAGAATGTATTTTCATAATGTGCTGTGAGCAGTGGAGAAATCTGCATCTTTCTTGTCTTAAGATGTCAGTGCTTGCACATTTTCTGTGACAACTTTTTTTTTCTGACTGTTGGTGGAAAAATCCAGGCGTATTCGCCTCCAACTGGTAGGGCTGGGGATAGGGAGACAGAAAGCTCCTTAAAGCAAACCCCTGGCTCCAGATCCCTTCAAACGCCGGATGAGTTTGCAGTTTCCATCTGGCATCGGATGCCAGTGCCGTGGCGTGAGTCTGCAGCGTTCTGCCAGCGTTGCCCAAACGCACCTCGTGGCTGCGGGTGTGCGAGAGGGGCTTTGCCGGCTCCCAAAGGCCCCGGCTCCTTGTCCTGTGGGTGTTGGAGAAGCAGGAGCATGTCTCTGGAAGGAGGATCTGAGGTACGTCTTGAGCAGAGCCTGAGCCAGCGCCGTGTCGCAGGGGCAGCTCTGTTGGAAAGGATGTGAAATGCTGTAGCCCTCGTGTGGTTTGACAGCCGGCTGAACAGGAGCCAGCAGTGTGCCCAGGGGGCCAAGGAGGCCAATGGCATCCTGGATTGTGTCAGCACTGGCGTGGCCACAGGGACAGGGAAGGGATCTGAGCCCTGGGCTCGGCACTGGGGAGGCCGCCCCTTGGTGAGTGGGTTCAGTTTGGGGCCCCTCACCCCAAAAAGGCCATTGAGTGACTCGAGCGTGGCCAGAGAAGGGCAACGGAGCTGGGGCAGGGTCTGGAGCACAGGTCTGCTGGGGAGCGGCTGGGGGAACTGGGGGGGTTCAGTCTGGAGAAGAGGAGGCTGAGGGGAGACCTCCTGGCCCTCGGCAACTCCCTGCCAGGAGGGGGCAGAGAGGGGGGATGAGTCTCTTGAACCAAGTAATGAGCGATAGGACAAGAGGGAATGGCCTCAAGTTGTGCCAAGGAAGGTTTAGACTAGATATTAGGAAGGATTTCTGTGCAGAAGGGGCTGTTGGGCGTTGGAATGGGCTGCCCAGGGCAGGGGGGTGAGTCCCCATCCCTGGAGGGGCTGAAGAGTCAGGTCCACATAGCGCTGAGGGATCTGGTGAAGCTGGGAACGGTCAGGGTGAGGTTAATGGTTGGACTGGAGGAGCTTCAAGGTCCTTTCCAACCTAGACAATTCTGTGATTCTGTGGTAGATATATTATGGCAGGAGCCTGGAGCACAGGCACTGCTTGGCTTTGACTGACAGAGCGTGTTTGGCTCCTGGGAGCTGCTCTACCGCAGCAGCACAGAGCTTGGGACCTGCGGCTGTGGCCGGGCAGTGAATGGCCTCTTGCCGCCTGGGATCCCGACAGCAGGCAGCTTCACTCCTGGACGGTGGAGCCGGCTCTGCGTTCGGGGTGTCTGCAGCATAACCAGCTACCCGAGTCATCCGAGCCAAGGTAACCTGTGTTCCCCTACGGTGACAGACGTGAGGGTCTGAGAACGGGCGTGAAGTTGAGTCGAGTTATCTTGTATTTATAGTGGGAAAAGGGTAAATGTACGGACAGCCCCTGTGGCACGGCTGGCATGTGATAACTTACTAATCCACATTAACCAGAGCAGGGAGTAAAACCCACACTTGGAGACAGGAACCCCGGGGAGTCAAGGTGAGAAGCTGGAGCTTAATTTCATTATCTTATCAATAACTAGCTGGTCTTGTGCCGTGTTTTGAATTCTCAGGAGTGTTAATGCTATCTTTGGCTGTCTAAGCAAAGAAATAATGAATACAAGCAGAAAGAGCATTGTGTGCAGTCATGGTATCTATTCCTTAAAAATGATGTTGGCAAACTGGTGAGAGATAAGAGAAGAGCTACAAGGATGATGTGAGGTCTGGAAAGTATGCTGGAGAGAGAGACTGGAGCTCAATCCGTTTCTTCTAACAAAGAGAAGGTTACAGGGTGATTTCATTATTGTCTCTAAGTACTTAACCAGGGGAAGGGAATTCTGCTAGCCCAAGGTATGAAGGCGGGACGTGGTTCTGTGGCTGGATGCTCAAGCCGGATAAATCCCGATGATAAAAAAAGGCCTGTTTTATTCTTGTACAGATTTACATTGAAGCACAGGAGCAAATTACCCAGGGCATGGTACATGTGCTGGTTTTAAATTGAAATGATGGATCTTGAGGAGTCTTTTAGGTCAACTTAACTGTGGAGGCCTGGTGTGGGAAAACTCAGCATGAGTCAGTAACAGGTAAACCAAGATTTTAAAAATGGTCATTATCGTCCTTCAAACTTTTCAGTTATGTCATGAATATTTTATTTTTTTTGAAAGGGAGAACACACACAAAATCCAGCAGGGCTTTGGGCTGTAGTTTAGATTGGGCTGGTGTCAGCTGAGCCCGTTTCTAGTCTTGGCCAGAGGCTCAGGCCGTGATGGCACAGTGCTGTATGTGCTGAACTGTCGCCCTTGCTGACTTCTTCCTTGCGAGGACGAATCCTTTGTTTGAACAACAATGAAAGAATCCCCTCTTCCCACTGCTGTTGGGAACAGGCAGCAGTAAGCTTTGTCCAGAGCCTGCCCTGCTTCTAGCCTGACTTTACAGCTGGGACTTGCAGTGTCTGGGCTGGAATCGCTCCCTGTGGAGGGCAGAAGGTGGTGGGAAATCTGCAGTTACCACCGCGGGGCACTCGGGACGGACGGAGTCACGGCCTGACGGTATGAGCCGCGGAGGCTCTGTGCCTTTGGACAGTGATGTAGAGCACAGTCCCAGAGTTTCCTGTGCGCTGAATTTCAATATGGTTCTTTCACCCCTGGATCGCCTGTCTTCCTTCCCCCACTGACTTCTCCAGCAAGCTTCCTCCCTCTTCCCCTGCCCTCGTTTTCTTCTGTTGGAGAAAGCTGGTGTTTGGACACGCTTGGGGTAGCTGAAGGGTCTGCTTTCATCAGACCCGCTTTCCTCTCACTCTTCCATGAGACACACCAACCTTCAGAGCCTCCGGCGTGTGCCTGCACAGGAACAAAAGGATGCTGCAACCACAAATCCCTCGTGCCACCACCTGAGATTTGTCCAGCAAACTCGGGGAGAGAGATTAAGAAGCATCATTACCATTCAGTTGGTGGCCGACCTGTTAATTAGGGCACATGGTGTACTCGGGGAGGTTACTTTCACCTAATACCTCGCTCCTCGCCAACCTTAAAGCCGCAAAGCAAGGCAGAAGCGGGAAAGGAGCAGCGGCAAGAAAATGCAGCGGCAAGAAAAAGCAGCGACAAGTCGTGCCTTGAAACAAAGCGTGTTTGCCAAGAGATTGGGGCAGGGGGGCGGTCGAGTCTGCTGTTGAGCCTGTGCTGCCTCCCCCTTCCAGGTGGAAGGTCTTGCTGGGTGGAACTCCCGCAGCCTTGTCTTGCCTCCTTCCACCCCTTGAACTCGGCTCTTTGCAGAACCGAAGGATGCTTCCGTTCAGACGGTGGCATCTGAATCTTGCTTCTTTCAATGTTTGATGTTGGTGCACGGAAGAAAATTAAATTAGGGTTGTATCAGCACGAGGGAGAGATTACCATTTGCAAAACCACATTTTGCTTAAGTTAGTAATATTGTAACTGTTAATTGAGTGTTCATTGATTGTCTGTCGCTACCTTGACGTAATCTGTTATTCTCCTTTCAGGCAGATGGCCTGCCACTGATTAAATAGTATAGCTGCTCTTGCACCAGTTAACTGTCTTGATTGTTCGTTTTCTTCCCCTCAGTGATTCCATTTCACCAGCGGTATAATTAGCATCATTCCCTCCTCTGTGGAGGGATCTCAGCCTGCATGCCATCCTTGTTCTCTCCCAAGTACCTCTAATGCACCTAATACTGCAGGGTTTTTAAGTGGCCTGAGACAAGAATTTAAGCAGGGGATGGATTTGAGCTCAGTCCAGGAGCTGTTGTCTGTGTGGATTTAGGGCCCGAGTTTCCCCCGAAATTGCTTCGTGAGTGGTTCTTTGTTGCTGAAGGTTCAGTTATGGAAGTGAACAGTGTTTTATGGCAACGGGGAGGGGAAAGCAAAACCAAAACGTAGCTCTTTTACGGCGTCTTTCACAGAACTGTCTTCACGGGCAGGCAGTCGTGGCCAAGCTGATCAGGGTAACGGGTACGTAGCGATGGGTCTGCGCGTGTGCTGGCGTGACGCGTTTCACTGGAGGCTTGTGAACTGCTGGGGTTCAACCCCAACCCCAAATCAAGGTTGACATGTGGGTGATGCCCACAGCCCTTCCCAAGGGGGGTGAGGTTCCCTTTAGGCTTCCCCCCAGGGTGGGCGGCCTGGCAGACAGAGCCGTTGGGTAAAGGAGCCCCAGGGGTCCCGCAGTCAGTAACCCAAGGGCAGGTGTCCCCCCGAGGGATAACAGCGGGGACCCCTCGCAGGAGGGGCAGGGTCTGTCTGTGAGGTGGGTGCCCTGGGCAGAGTTCCCTGCTGGGGAAGGACCTCCCGCCTCCCCGGGACTGGGCTCCAGGCAGGTCTGGCTTTTGTAAACCCGGGCTGTGCAGAGATTCAGTCTGTGCCTTCCTTGGTCTGATGTGTTCGGCTTGTTGACTCGGTTGTCTCCCGTCCCTTCTCTGGGAGACTGCATGTCACCAGTTATCCCCCCATTGCTGGTCGTGCGGTGTCGTTGTTGGGGTCAGTGGGATTGATGTCGGTTATGGATAATCTGACTGGTTTGTACCCCCAGCGCTCACCCATGTGCTGACCCTTTTGTATCAAATACAATTTGGTTATTGGTTCATCTTTATCCTGGCCATGTCCTTCATGCTAGGCCTGATAATTGGCAAAACAACTCGTCCAAGCCTTTTCCAGTGCTTCAGCGAAGCTCTTCAGGCTGTGAGGGCGCGGGTGTGGAGAGGCGCCCGTGCAGGACACGCACGCTGGGGAGCAGAGGCAAGGGCTGGTGCAGCAGGTTGGCTGGGTGGCAGCAGCAGGAGGGCTGGAGGTAACACCCAGCTCCGCAAGTCCTTGAGTCCTCCAAGTACTTCTGTAAGACAAGGCGAGGAGCTGACAGCACATTCCGGTAATCCCCTGCACTCAGCGATGCTCCCCTTCTGTATCCACTGTGTGATCCAACGTGTCCAAAGTAATTGCTTTTTTTTTTTTTTTTTCCTTGGATAATGAGACTTGTGGCATAACACGGTGTGGTTTTGCATATTCAATTGTTTCTTCTCTGCCAGATTTTGCAGGAAATCTTTAAGATTTGTAGTGGGCTTTCCCGAAGCCATGGGCTGGTCTTGAAGATCTTTTCTGGTGTGTGTTTGGTGGACTCGAGCACTTTTGAAAGATTAATTAACCCTAGGTGAGAGACTAGGATTTAACATTTATATAGGGGGGAGGGAAATTAATATTCTTTCTGCCATGCTGAGTATGTTTAAACTTCTGCTTTCAGCTTGTCTGACTTTGAATATCTTCTAACTAGTACAAATGATAGAACAATTTATTTTAGATGATGAGTTATGAGAATCTTGCTCATAAACCCAGAGCACGACATTTTCAATCACATCTTTATTGCATTGGTAAGAAAAAAATGATTTTTGTATCTTGACATGTTTATCCTTTGGAGACTGAGTCAGTTATCATATTGTATAAGAATTCACTCTATAGCTCTCGGGTCTCTGGAAATATCATCGTGTCAAGAGGAAAACCCTGCAGGGTTTATTCCAGCTGTTACAAAGTTGGGAGGATAGCACAAGTTAGAGCCCATTAAGTTCCATGGAGAAGCTGTCATGGGGAAGCAAATTTGTCCTCAAATACTTTTTTTTGGTTTAGCCTGCTTTAATTTCATGAATATAGTCACGCAGACAAAATCTGGGGATTACCTGGTCAGCCTCTCTGCTGATTTAACGTCAGCTCCCTGATAGCAGTGATGGCTCTGGCCAACCCTGGGCTGCTGGGGACTATGTCACAGGCTCTGAGCAGAGGTTGGTTTGCTGCCAGGTGGCCCTGAGAGTCCCTGTGGCCTCCCTGATTGCTCTCCCGCCCTTCCCAGTTCCAAAGTTGGGGTGACTTTCCCCCTTGCGGTGTGTCAGGGCTTTGCTCCGAGCGGCCCCGTGCATCCTGCTGGCATCTTGGTTCGGCCGTTCTGAAGGCACCAGCAAGACAAGGGAGCTCCTTACAGACCTTACAGGCTCCTCCGTCCCTCATCACAGCGATGTTTCTTCAGCTTCTCTTCCCATTGAACTGAACTTTTTGGCTCCCTCTTTGTGGTTTTCCTCCAGAGGCTGCATGGCGGGGGGAGATGCTGGAGGATGATGGGGAGTGGCTCTTCAGGTGGGGCATTCACATCACTGTCCTTCACTTGTTGCATGATGAGGAGCTCGCTCGGTCCAAATATTGATTGTTGTCCTCTGAGATTGCCTGCACTGCAGAATGTGAGTGCTGCCACTTCCTAAAAAAAAAAGGGCCTGAAAAAGGAAATCGGCTTAGAAACAAGCAATGAATTCGGGCTTGTTTGTCTTTCACTCCCAGGATGTGTCGAGCTCCGGGGTGATGTCCCGACACCAGCCTCATTCCTGAGGGCGCAGCGGGGCAGGCAGGTATGGCAGTGTGTGTGCACGGCGAGCGTGGCAAGGCTGGGAGGAAACCCGTGGCAGGGAGGTTAAAGCTTCAAAGACAAAACAGTGCTGTCTTTTTTTAATTTTTTTTTTAATTTTCATTTTATTTCCATTGGTCATTTTGCCTGCTCAGTTTTTGGTGGTGTGCAGCTTTCAACTTTTCTTCAGGGCCACAAAACCCAGAAATTTGCTTTCCATCAGCCTCTTAAAGTGAAGGTGGAGATTCTCTTTCAAACTCTTGAGCCGGGGATCCAGGGCTTTTAACAATATATCAGAAATCATGAGTTGAATGATCAAATCAGCTTTGGCTTAAAGCTCTTTCTAGCCCTCAGCTGAGGTAATTGATGGAATGCGTGCGCTGCTAGCAGTGATCTGCAGGGTTCATCCTGCTGTGATTTCCAGCAGTTCGAGTTGTTCTCTGTGCTGGTGGACTTGCTGGTTGGTTGGTTGGGGGGGGGGCACTGGAAAACCTCTCCTCACTTCCCTCTGCATGCAGAGCGGGGACAACACTTGGCTCCTGGAATGGGGCAGATTAAAACGGGTTGATGCTCCAGGAGGTGGAAATGCCGTTCTGAAAGTACAACCCAAGGCAGTTTTCTCCTTGACTGTATATTGAGCAAATTTCCAGTCACAGCAACAAAAAAAAAAAATCTCCGAGTCCCGTTTGCAGACATTGGTGTTAATACAGTGCAGCTGATACGCTCCATTTGCTTGCATAAATGCAGCTTTTAAAGCTGTCACATATGCTGGATAGAGCCACTACCCCTCACCTGCTTCTCCTTGCAACGGCTCTGCTCAGACGGGATTCCCAAGCCGATGGAGATGATGGTTGTGTCGGTGCGTTTGTGCATATGTCAGGACTAGAAACCCACCATTTCCAAGCTGGCGTGTGTAGCAGCGCTTCGGATGAAATGCTCAAAATGCAGTTGTACAGATGGAATTTTTTCAGCTATATACCTTGGCTCAAGCGCTCCTGCTTCTGTGGGTTTGTTTACGTGGAGGTTTTGTGCTGGGTTTTGATTTTCCCATTATTGAGGTTGTTATGTTTTTATAGTGTTGCGTTACTCATTGGTTCCTTTTATTCCCTTCAAGTTTGCCAGCCATGACTAATGAAGAGTTTTGCTGCAGCCCTTTTACAGCTGGGTTAAGGTGGGCTTTTTTTCTTTTTTTTCTTTTTAATTTTTTTTTTTTTTTTTTTCGTTCTCACCACCAGAATTTGAGACTGAAGAGTTGGTGGTTTCAGTGGGAAGCTGCGAGCTGAGCAGTTGAGACCCCTTTTTCCCCCCACAGCCAGCCCGGGAGTGCTGCTGTGGTGTCTCCAGTTTGGATGTGGCGTGCTGCGGGCTGGGCTTTCTAGTCAGACCAGTTCATCCTGACCCAGTGAGAGCTGTGGTTTATAGGACTGTTGGGATGGATGGCAGGGGTTTAAGAAAATGTGCTACCTTTTCCTGGAGCAGTGGCAATAAGGTTTCTCGTTAATTTTTTATTTCCATCACTGGGGTGTTTGTGTTTTAATGAAGAGCTCCAACCTGGTAAAGAAATCAGTCTCTCTCTTGGGGAAGGGACGAACTTTTTTCCAAGTGAAAATCTGAAACATTGAACCTGTCAGCAACTGGTTTTGCGGCGTGAGGGTCATTATCTCCCAAGCTATTGCTGCTGAGATGCCTTTGGTGTCACTGCGTGTTCTTCCCGTTGCCAGCATTGCTGATCGCCCATTTGGGATCATTTAATGCAAACACTGTTGGTATTTTTTGTTTAGCGATAGCCACAGTCACGAGCACTGGCCCTGAACGTTTTGGAAAGGTCAGATGCAGGAACCTACACCTGTGCTGGAGACAGCTGGGTTATTTCTGCTTCATTGCTGAGTTGGTGCCATAGTTTTTATTTTTCTCTGCCTCCCTTACGCAAGGCTTTGTTGTCCACACTGAGAAGCTCAGCAGGTGACCTGGAGTCTGTTATGCCATCTGTTTGGGTCGTGTCCCTGTGCCCCCAACTCTTGCTGGTTGAACTGATGCTTTCTTGGCACCATGTATTTCAGAAGTCAGTCAACCCTGGGAACGATGCTGGGAACGGAGATGGGATGTGAGCATCAGAAACGAGGAGGGAAGTTAACAGCACTTTAAATATGAGCAATTCTCCCCTGCCCAGTGCGGCTCCTTTGCCTGGCCAGCTCTGCCTTGCCTGTCTTGGGGATATTGTTTCTGCAGGAAGCCCCTCTTGGTCTGATGGGAGCGAAGGTGCTTCTCAGTGACCCAGAACCACAATCTATTGAGCTGGTTGAGCAGCAAGAAAGCAGCAGCATCTTCAGATGACAGAGTGGAACATTTTGTACTACTGGTACCTTGAGCAGTAGGCCCTGGACTAAAATCTGGGCGTTTTGTCCCAGCTGGAAGACACTGAGTTTACAACAGAGACGTTGGGGAAGCAGAAAAAGATGGACTGTTGTTTGCTTAGTGCTGATGCCCGTGGGCTGGGGGAGGTGATCAAGCAGAAGACGCAGAGGTTTGGAATGGGGCTGGTGCCACAGCACCGGCCGCTGTGCAGGGCTGCAGAAGTGTACTACTGCCTTTAGATGAGAAGATTGTTCTTACCCCTTTTCTTCACAAAGGTGTGAGCAGGATGAAGTGATCCGCCCGGGACAAAATGAAATACCCCGGGGTAGAACTGAGAGTTGAACACGCATCTCCTGACCTGACAAAGTCAGCCCTGCTCATCGCACAAACCTGCAGTGCTAACTCCCAGCCCCCTGCTGTAAACACGAAATCACTGCTCGGAAAAGAAATTTTTGTGTATGTTTCTCCTGCCAGCTTTTGGCTAATTTTATTTCACTTTTTTTTTTTTTTTTCCCCCCCTGTACTTACTTCTCTCTGTCACTTATAGCCAGTCTAACAAGAACTGCGTAATAGACTTTTAAAGGCCACTCGGTGATGCAAACTTAAAAGTGCAGAGGAGGAATGGCGAGACAAAGCAGAGGAGCTTGTGAAGGGACAAAGAAGATACCAGGCTCATATCTAATCTCCCAAGAGCCTCCTGTAGTGCAGGTGAGTGTAGGAGGCCCCCCACGAGATAAGGTGATAAACTGAGCCTAGGAGGGCTGGGTCTACTGCTGTGCCTGCGTAGCGTGGTCACCCCGGGTGTGAATACATCCATTCTGTGTTCTGGCTTTTTCAATTTTCTTGTGATTAGGAGGGTTGTCACGAGCATCGCAGAGAGCAGGAGCTCCGCTGCTTTTCAGGGCCAAGGCGTGCTGATAAATATGGAGCCAAATGTCCAAGGTGAAGAAGAGGGTGGGAAAAAGAAGGAGCATCTACAGGCAGGGCTCGGTTGTGTACAAAGGCTGGTTCCACAATGATGGAATGTGAAATCCTGGATCTAGGTAGAGAAGTGGCATCCCAGAAGGAGCTTGCTGGACAGGAGTGACCTCCTCAGCCAACTGGAAATGCCTTCTGGCTGCTTGCTGTGTGTCTCGCTAGCCGCTGCACGCACACCAGCTCTAGCAGGCGGATGGAATGGCCTAACCCTGGGGAGATGGGCTGCAGCAGTACGGGGGTGAGCCAAGCCACAGGCTCTCTCCGTAAAGGCTTTGGTGGAGACTGGGAAGATCTTCAATTCTGCCATAGCATCAGCTTGGGTAGAGGTGGAGGCCAAGCGTGCGTGGCTGGGCCGTGGGGGCCTCTGAACCCTGCTGGACGTCTGTAAGGTCCTAATGTGCTCCTCGGCAGGGAAAGCCAGCCCTGCTTCTTGCTCACCTCTTTGTGCAAGCAGTCCTTGAAGTCCTGATTCAGGAAGGTGCCTGAGCAGGTGAGTTCAAGTGAGATGGTTTCAGCATCTCTTCGGAACAGGGAAGCTCCTTTGAACTGGGACATGAATCCATGAGCTTTTCTGGGCAGCAGCTGGCCTGTACCTATAGAGCACCTACATCCAGCGAGGGACCCTCCTGTTGGGATCCCATGCAACAAAAGCTTAAAGGATTGGAAAAAAGAAAAAAAATAATTCAGTTTTAAGAAGCATCTATGAAGTTAAGTTTTACAATGATAGACAAGCTGGGTTCACTAACACTTGTGGTATGCTTTGGGCTCGTGGCAGTTTAGAATCTTGACAGTGTTAGGAACAGCAAGTGATGCAAGTGGATACAGTTTGAGTGGTCTTTCACTCCATCTTCAGAGAACAATGGATATATACGCATTCATAAGGGATGTTTTCTGTGTGAGAATTTGGATCCATGCGACCCTATGTCACCCTTCTTAACCGAATAATTTGGGGTGTGGAAACGGGTAGCTTTGGACAAGCAGCCCTCACTTAAATTTCTATTAAAAATTTTAGATACACTTCCTATCCTTAAAAGAAAAAAAAAAAAAAAAGGCAGTAGGAAACAGATTGAGATGAGGGTTTTTTAATTAAAGGAAGCTGTTGACTTGTGTACTTGGATGTTCCCACTGAGATGACTAGCTTTTGAGTTTTAATTCACGGCACATTTTTTGTTCACTCTTTCTCCAGATTCTCTTACTGAACTTTGCCCTGTGGGTGGAACTACTGTTAGCCTTGTTAGAGCATCTAAAACCTCTAATTATTGGCGAAATGGCTTTCAGTGGATGAGCTTTATCAAGCCAGCTGCTATGTATGTGTTGGCTTTTTTTTTTTTTTTTTTTTTTTTTTTTTTTCCCTAGGTGTGACGTGTCTACTTAATTTAAACAACAGGGAGCATGTAAGTGTGGCTTGACTGGTGTGTCTGCATTAGCAGTCTGGTCTGGCAGAATGAGGTGTACTTGTGTGCATGTGTGTTTTCACGTCGCGTATCCACTCCTGTCCGAGAGAGCTCAGAATTGGTTTGTATTTGGAGTATTGTTATTTTGCAACTGAAATGAAGTAACATGGAATTATTTTTTTTTTAAAAGGCACAGAATAACATGGAGCCACCGGGAGCAGTTACTCAGTGAATACAAAAAGGCATCAGCCCTAATGATGACAAGGGAAAGTTCTTTATGGGATCTGGGAGCAAAAGGCAGGGAAAAAATGGATACAGCCTGCAGAGGCACAGGATGGAATTCATCAGGGAAACAGGGCTTACAAATAATCGCATATGCAGTTTTTAATGTCTCGAGTGATTAGTTAGGGCCTGCTGTCCCATCCTTCTTGGGCAAAGTGCCTGCAAGAAGGAAAAAGGAGGTTGTATGAACTAAAGAGAGATAAAGAAGCAACACAAAGGGTGTAACAGCATTATAGTGCAGTCGGGAAGAATGAAAAAGAGGAGGAAAGTATGCTAATGGAGGCATCTATCTGGATTCTGGCTATCTGCAGTCAGGCCGTTATTGGCGAGGTGTTTAGTGTCTGTGTGAGCGAGCAAGCCTCTGGCACATAAAACGGGGAGGACAGTTTGCTGCCTTGTTTTGTTTTCCTGTCTGTCTGTGAAGATTAATAAGCTTTTTGAGTCCCGTCATCCTTGCAGGGCATGGGAGAGCCAGGCAGGGCTGACTGGATTCGGGGCAGTATGGAGATGCTTTCCCAGAGTCGGGTGCCTGGTGGCTGCTGCAGGGAGCTGGGGGGTGTCCTCCCTGTCCAGGGGTGCTCGCTGGGAGGCTGCTACAAACGAGCAGGACAAGCTGAATTGCCAGAGCAGTCCCGAAGGCTTCTGCAAGGATGTCGTTCAGCAGAAGAGTGCCGGCGAGGGCTGCGCCACCAGCAAACACAGGATGTGCGAGTACACGCTGAGGACTTGTTCCTGCTCCCGCTGTCGCCAGTAAGGGAGCTGTGGTGCAGTGGAAGATCCTGATGCTGTTGTGGAGTCAGTGGCACGAGTTGTGGGGTGCGGCGGGGTACGGGCTGGGCTGTCTGTGCAGCCCTGGATTGTACTGACCGGGTGTGGGAGGCTGTGCTGGGGCCTGGAGACCAGCGAAGAAATCGCAGGGGACACAGTTGCTTGGTGTTAGGGGTCAGCCAAGGGTGGGGACCACGGCTCTGCCCTGCGTGGGAGCACACGGTGACCTCAGCCCTCTTCAGTAGGGGCTGACGGGCAAGGGAAGGGACCAGAGGCGGCCTTCGGGCGGCTGGGTACGACGGGGTCAGCAGAGCAGCAGCTTTCCTTCAGGGATGAGATGCAGACACCTTCCCTTCTAGCACAAGGGTGGTCTGCGGTAACGTGGAAAGGATGGCAGAAAGAGGTGGGTTGAGTGCGGGATGATGCTCAGAACTGTCAAAGTCAGAGTCGCATCCCTGTCAGAGCCGAGCGTGGAGCAGGATCAGGGAGAGTCTCCGGGTGTGAGGAGGAGTTGGGAGCAGGGAGACTCCTCCACAATTCTGCTTCAGCAACAGGTGTGAGTTTGTGCCCATCTCGTTTGCATTGTGGTTACTCTGAGAGCTTTGCTTCTCTTTCATTTGCTTCCCAGCATGCTCTGAGTTTTTGGTTTTTTTTTTTCTTTTCCATCTATTACTTTGTTTAAAAACTAGCTTGTGTTGCCTTGGCCCTGATTGGCGGTTGCTAGGTCCCAGCTATCTGGCACGGTGCTGCTTTCCTCTCCTTCTGGTTTCCCAAGGCCACAAGCCAATGCTTCAAAGTTGGGAGCTTAAGGCTGAACTCCAGCATCCGCAGTTCAGGCACAAAAATAACCCTTCAACTGTTGCATCTCTGAAGATAATTAGCTGGTCTGAAACAGAAACCGATTCTTTGGGTGCCCAAATCTGAGTACTGAGGTCTGTCTTCTCTGTGGCCGGTGCGTAAGGGAAAATCAGGCCAGTGCCTTTAGAGAGTGGCTGTTTCTAACTGTTTCAATTTTGGTTGCCAGTTTGAGACTCTAATACACAGAGCTCCTGTTTGTGCTGTTGCTTTAGCTGTGCCATATGCATAGGCTTGGATGGTGATACAATGACAGCAAATTTCTGAGCTGGGCTTGCAGAGGGCAGTTCAAGTAAGACGGCCCATCAATTCTGTTCTGTAATGTTTGATTTATTAAAGCGTGGAAACCTGCAGCCATCTCGGCACTGAACACATGCCCACAGGAATCAAAGAGAGACAATCTCAAAGAAAGGGAATGAACTCTTCTCAACAGCATAAATTGCAGCAAGAAAAATTGAGGCTGGACATCAGGAAACATTGTCGAACAGTAAAAATAGCGAAGCACTAAAATAGATTGCTAAGGGAGTTTGCAGAGTATCTGTCACTGGAGATTTTAAGGAACAGATTAGACAAATGGCTCGGAAGGATTGAGCTTGTTGGATAGACAGGGGGACTAACAGAGCTCTTCATTTACTCCCCGGTTCCCACGGGTCTCTCAGCAGCGTCGTGGCAGCCTGAGCTGCCCCGGTAGTGGGCAGGGCGGTGGCTGAGCTTCTCCCTGTGCCTGGTGAGGCTGAACAGAATGTGCTTAACTTAACCTCTGCTTGGCACGCTCCCATTCCGGGGCACACTGACCCTGGAGGGAGGGAATTTGGAATTTACCTTGCTCTACCTTATTTTTAGTCCTCTGACCACCGAGGAGTCCGTGCCAGGTATTGACAATAATACACGAGCAGCAGCCCTGGGCTGCTTCAAACTTAGGTTTAATTCACAGCTCTGTCAGAGACCTCCCATGTAACCTTGGGCAAGTCATATTAACCTCCTGAACACGGGCCAAACTTTAAACGGCAAGCAGAGGCATCTGTGTTAGGGACTTGAGGTGAGTTATGTTCTTTTACAGCCCGTGGATGATTGAGACAGTGGTGATAAAGTGGAAAAGATCTTGACCTGTATCCCATGATCCCCGAGAACAAAAGCAGGACCAAACTTTATGGTAATAAACTGGTTTTGCGCTGTATCGACACCTCTGCACCCCTTCTTTTACATGCTGGGAGTGATTCTGCTCCCTGTGATGTGCGGTGCTTTCTTTTCAAGGAGGCTTTATGTAAATTGGGATGGGCGTTACATGAAAACGTTATACCTCAAGACTTTCAGGGCCCCGGCAGGGAAGAAAATACATTTGGAAAATTAAATATTTCTGACTAGAGAATGATAAATCTTTTGCTGTTTAGGAAGGTGAGAAATTAAAATTGCAAAACAGGCAGCAAGGGAGCAAGTCAGCGTGCGTGGCAGGGTTGGCTGGGTCTCCTGCCTTCGGAGAGACTGTGTGGGGGAATCAGCAGAGAGACAGAGCTCGTTCATATTCAGAGAAGTCGAAGAGCCCCGGTATGGCACGGCTGTGGTCTTCGTTTGCATGTGTAGGATAACAGCAAGCTCCTACCATGGAATGCTGAGCCTGCTTGTGTCTATAGTTATTTGACTTACGAGCGTTTTCCCTTGTCTTTGTAGTGTGGTGATACGAGAGTTCTGAGAAGGCTGGGGGGGCATATATTTATGTCCTTTCGCTGTCTGTTTTAATCTACAAAGATAAATTGTGGAGCGAGTTGAATAGTAGGTTACAGATGAAAAACCAATTTACAAATATATAAGCATGGGGAGAGGGAAAGGAGAGGAATGCACGGTCGCCTGGTGATCGGCTAAGCGCTGGAGTACACTGTAGAGCTTAAGGATCAGATGTATGATGGGGTAACTTCTGACTTGTCCTCCCTTTAAAAGGAAAATCACAGGGTGTTTTATTTGATCTGGAGAGACTGCATTCTCTGTCTTAGAGGGCTGTGTTAGCACTCTCAATGTACAAAGCACAAATTATGTCCTCCCTGTCTAAGAAAACCACTTCTGTTCAGCCTTTGCTGGTCTGCTGGATCCCTAAGGCCAGGTTTTGCTGTATAAAGCAGAAGACATCGTTGCGTTTTATTTCAGATTGAATTACGTTCTCGGAGAGATAGCTGACGCATTAACCTGTCAAGCATCCTTACTGCGATCCTGTTCAATTTATGTCTGGGCCCTCAACTGGGGAAAAAAAAAAATAATCTTTGGAAAACCTGGATTATAATCTCTGGGACTGCAGCGAGGGGTAGGTAAGTGATTTGGTCAGGTCAGAGCCTCTGGTCTGGGACGTGAAGCCCTGGCTGGGTCCTAGGGCGGTGCTGTGGTATCCCCATTTCACAGGGGAACAGAGTGGCTGCTCCAGGGTCCCCTGAGGACATCTCCAGCAGATGCCAGGAGCTGACTCAGCATCTCCAAGGGCCTCTCCCTTTTTTTACTTGGCAGGAGCTTTGGGGGCTGAGCTCACCCCACAGAGGGACCGGGGGACCCCATACCCATGTCCCCAGCCCTCTGCAGGGTGGTGGCAAGCGGGGTGCCAGGCAGCAGCCCTTTCCTTCCCCTGAAGCGTGGCCCCGGCAGCTCCGGTGCCTCCGTTACTCTGGCAACAAACCGCGATCAGACAGCACCAAGCAGCTGAATTCAGCCCCTTGTTCCGGGAAAAATGCTCTCATTGAGGCCGAGCCGGAGCAAAACCCTCCTGCCTTTATTTTGCTGAATGACACCAACATTCATTCGTGTACTTATTACTTAGTGCGTGTGTGGTGGGGAGCACGGGAGGAGGCGCCCCGCAGAGAGGGAGCGGGGAGCACAGCCACATCCTAATCGGGGCCACCGAGTCGCTTGCCCCCTGCCATGTCCCTGGTGATTAGAGGTGGCCGAGGCCCCGGGGGATGCGGAATGGAGACGAAGGTTTGGGGAGGCAAGAGTGCAGGAGACACTGGGGAATGGGTAGAGGGGGGAGTTCTGGGCTGGTAGGAGCAGGGAGACCCGCTGGCATCACCAGGAACTGTCACCGAGACATGGGGCTCGACGTAAGCAGGAGATGGAAATTCTGCCCTCATCCCGCCAGAATAAAGAAAGTCTTGCAAAACACTTCTCTCTCTGCCTGTTTGTCAGCATACAACGGTAACAAAGGCATTTGTGGCACTGGGGATGTGCTGCTTCTCTGGGATCGAGGGAGCTGCCCAGAATGATAATTGGGTCCTTTTAATTTTTTTTTTTTTTTTTAAAGAAGCTAACAGGCTACCGCACAAAGTAATTAACTGGACAGATGGATACAGCAGAATTTGTAAACGTCGACAGCAACAATAAGGCACTTTTTTTTTTTTTTTTTAAAGGCCTTGTGTCAGCAGAAGGGCTCCAAGTTGGGTCTGGCTTTCATGGAAGCAGCTAAAATAAGTGAGACTTCAAAAAATTAATAATCTTGATAGCTGCGTGTGATGCGGGTGTCTGGTGAGAGCTGTGAGGATAGCCAAAAGATGGAGGGGAGAGCAAAAAGGCCGGGATTTCAATATACCTCCTCTCTTGTGTGTATATTCCATTTTGCCTATGCGGAACATCCCCTTTGTGCACGTTTTGCTCACCAAGAGTGTGAGAGGACTGAAAAAAATACAGCTGTTGCAGTACTGGATCCTTGTTCCCTATACTCTGGGACTGTCAGATCGGGTTCGAGCTGTCTGTAACAGGTGATCAAAATGCTTATTTTCCTCCTGCCTGATAGAGCTTGGTTAAAGAGCGAAGACGTGTGTTTCTCCCATGGTTGCTAACCAGTCATTTCAAATATTTATGTCCTTCCTGTGCAACGTGTCAAGTCTTTTTGATTCTTGCCATTTGCTGGTTTCTCGTGGCAGCGAGCTCTGCAGGTTTCATTGTGTGGGGGGCTGTTCTTCGCTTTGTGTGGAAGCAATGCTGGTCACTTCCTCCAGCAGTAGCCTCCCACGTGATGGCCTGTCAGCGTGATACCAAAGGCATATAAAATGCAAAGTGGAGGGCACGGCTGTAGGCGAAGCAGCTCAACTCCGAGCTTGCTTGGGCACCTCGGGCCCATCCTGCATTGTGCTGGTGTGGATTTGCAGCAAGTTTTGGCCCCGTGCTGACGTCGGTCCATCCCGCAAGACTTGGGGGATGTTGTCCTCCAGCATCAGCGTCCCAGGAGATGCGTTAAAAGCGAGGTGAGAAGCCCCCATTTCCTGACAGCTCAGTGTCTGTCACCAGAATGTCCATCCTCCAGATGAAATATTGTAGACACGGAAAGAAACTTGTTGCAAACGTGTCCCTGTGAACACAACAAACAGGACTAGGGGCGTGTTGGCAGCTCCGGTCCGCATCCCACCTGCTGGCAGTGCAGCTCCATCCCTGGTGTGGGAGCTCGGCTGGATGTCCCAGTGCCTGGGATGACTTTGCCCCAGGCCCTGAAGGAACAGTTTGGGTTTTTTGGGGTTTTACTTGCTTGTTTGTGTTTAGCAGCATAAATATGTGCCTTTCTTAGGGCTGGAGCAGCGTGGTTTACGGCACGGGGGTTACAGTAACGTCACCGTAAGCGCAAAGTTGCCGCAAAGATTTTGATGCTGCACCCAAGGAGAACATCTCCCTCATCATTTACAGACTCTAATTAGCAGGCAGGAATGGGAACAAGTCGTACCGACTGCACAAGTGGGGGCATATGGGGAAAGAAACTGCTAAAAACTGGTGTTGTATGAATGTGGTGAAGTTCATTAGGGAGAGGAGGAGTGGTGTGGAGTGTCTCCGGAATTATTAACGACTCCAGCCGGGCTGAAATACCCTCTCCCTGGCAAAGGGAATATGTCAAGCATTTGACAGATCAAACCCTCTCAGGGAAGCAAGGAACAGCAGTGGGGGAACCTTGCCTAAATAATGCTTGGCTCATCAAGTTAACGGTTTTGTGGGATTGTGATTAGAGCTTTCAATATATTGATGACAGAATTATCTTTCCTAGGGTTTGTGCTTCTGGTTTCCTTTTTCTTCTCCTTGTAGGGGCACCCTGCTTTCCTTTTCTTGAGAATGATTTTTACTTGAGACATTCCCTTGGAAAAAGTTTGGTTTTCAATTCTTTTAATAGGAAAAAAAAACCCTATAAAAGTCTTGTCTTTCTCCTCTGGAACAAACAAACAAAAAATCACACAAAAAGGGGAAATCATGATGCTTCTTTTTTTTCCTCAGTTTGGGTGAAGCTGTTTGAGTGATTGTTGAGGACTGAAGAACCTTATTCTGATCTAAATTGTATTGTCTTTGCTAATTTTGGAGATGAATTGAGAGTTTCTCTTAATTTCCACTTTAATTAGTCGAACCTGCTGTTTGCAATGAGGAGACGTGTAGAGCTGGTGTGCCGGGGGTTCCGTATCCTCCGCAGGAGCAGGGCAGGGTGAGCAGCGCTGGTTTCCCCTTCTTGTCCTGGCGGAGGATTTTGGTTGGGGTCTCCTGGCCCCAGGGCCTTTGCGCTGTTGCTGAGTCTCTACATGAGCAATAAATTCCTCTTTTTCCATGTAACGCAGCCTCTGCCTGCAGACCTGGTTGCTACAAGATATCCTTGAGTTCAAAGCCGTTCGGATTGGGCGCCGGCAGGGATAACAGGAGAATCAAAACTCAGAACAGCAAGTATTATGCAGTCAGAACTTTTTTATTTTTAATTTTTTTTTAAAGGATAGTAATCTATCTGATGCTGGACATGGTAAAGGCTAGGCCTAATGCTCCTTCAGGACAGGTTAATCTGTTTTTCCTTCTTGCAAATCTTCCAGTTTGGTCATGGCAGCACTTTAATCCCGTGGAGCAATTTAAACATTTTGATGGTGATCTCTTGGCTTCTAGGAACTAAGATCCAGGAAACTCATGGACCGCTAGACTTCATATAAGCAGGAGGCAAAGGAAACAATCTTGGAATCCTGTCCAGCTTTGGTAGCTATAAAACCAGCTTTACAACAAACCGCGTGTTGTGGATGAATTGCCTCCAATTAGACTTAAGGGCTTGTTCTCCTTTTATGGGAAAAGCCCCCAGCCGTTTCTGGGTGGCTTTACTGTTAAAAGCAAGATGATGTGAACAGGTGAAGAACCATTGATCTGAAGGCTCTTTCATAGGCAGAGGGATCGCTGGGAGCACAATACGAGCGTCGCATCCCTGGGAATTTTTTGTGCAGGTCACTGATTTGTAAGATAAAAGGCTCCTGACTTGAACATAACATTTCTGCTATGAACTGCTTGAGTTCATTATGGTTGGGTAATTAATAGGTGCTCCTTCAAATCTACGGAAGCTCGGAGCTGTCGGGCAGGGAGCGGGGGTAGGTTGTGAGCCTTTCTGCAGAACAAACCCAGGGAAGAAGCTGTCCGTGCTGGTGCAGAGGCCAGCGGGGTGGAGCTGGAGGCAGCCTGTGCCTGTGGCACTGCCTGAGTGAGTTGAAACTGGTGCTGGAGCTGGAGGAAGGGTTCATCTGCCTGGGCTCCCAGTGCCTGGAGCAGCGGGAGGGTGACTGGAGTGCGAACCTTGGGTTGGAGGAGGGAAGCAGCAGTGTGAGACAGGAGAATCCATCCATCCGTCATCCATCATCCATCCATCCATCCACAGCACCCTCGATGGGCTGCTTCTTGCACAGCACTGGGCTTTTTCTTGCGGTTCTGCTGTTTGCTGCACCTTTTGCCAGTAGTAAATAGGTAACAGAGGGATGGAAATATCCTAAGGAAGACACGGCAAGTCAGTGACAGCATCTGGAATAAACCTGAGTCTGTCCCTTGGCACCTATTCTGGGTGAAAATGTGGAGGAATAGTAGCAAAGAAAGGCCAGGCTGGGCATCAGCATCCAGGCAGAGGAGAGAGGTTCTGAGCTGTTGTGACAGTAAACTCCTTCAAGCCATTAAAGTGGAAGGGAAAGCAGTAAAATTTTATATGTAAAAAATATATGAATAGTATAATTGGAGTATAAGCTCATATTAGCAGGGCAGAAGTACTGCTGTGTCCCCGAATTGAGGCTCTTACCTTCTGGGTCATGAGAAAAAGCGCACTGGGGAGAGGAGGCACATGTGGGTCATGTCCCCACTGCTTGTCAGCCTCCTCCCTCTGTCTGCTCTGTCAGTTCTTGTGCAAATAGAGAGCAGGGATAGCTGCTGGCCCTGAGCATGTTGGACACTTTCCTCAGAAGGGGAAATGCATACCCCCATCCCCCTGTGGGCAGAGGAACTGCTTCTGCCTCAGCCTGGGGCTGACCCAGCCGGAGAGAAAACGTGACACAGAGGAACCCAAATTATCCCTTCTGCCTCCTGCTCTGTGTGGGCTTGAGTAAACCCGTGAGAGTGGGAGGAGGCTCCAAAGTGGCAAAAATATATACATGGGAATATAGTTGCAGTTTTGGAGATGAAAAAGAAAAGTCACATTTCTCCTTCTCATGGCCTTTTTTCCCTTATGGTCTTTTTTTTTTTTTTTTTTTTTTTTTTTTTTTTTTTTTTTTCCCCTTTGGTAAGAGCTTTTTTTCTTCAGTAACCCCTAATAAAGGAGACAGAAACAGAGCGTGTTACTTGAGGGGCTTGCGAGGAAAAATTGGAAACTTCTTGGTGAGGGGGCTGAATTGCAAAAGCTATCAATTTCTGGAAGAAGGCCATTCTTTTGACAAAAGCTATTTGAGAACTTCTCCCCGGCTCTAGCTATAATGTGTTTTGGCCACCATCCTGTGTAATCACAGTTCATTATTTCTGAAGCACGGATGCTGCCTCATCTGAAATATTCCTCGCACAAGGAACAATTATGCCTCAGTCAAGCAGCAGCAGAGACCTGCTCTCCCCTTCTGACCCTGCTGGCAAGATGCGATGGCTCCCCTCTGTCCTGGACATCTTGGCTCTGAGAACAATCTGATGGCTTGATAAAATGTGGCGTGCTTTGCCCAGTGGAGATCAGGCTTTGCAGGATTTCAGGGACACAGGGATGCTGTCAAACCCCCTTGGTCGTAGCCGCATCGTGGCGTAGCAGAGCCCGGGCTGGCCAGAGCAGCGTGGTGTCGAGCTTGTGCTTTGATCAGCGAGGGGTTCTGGTTGGCCCTGGCTCTGTTGCGGAGTGTGGCTGCTCTTCCCCCACCTTCTTCTCGTACGAAGCTCTTGGAAGGTTTAGAAGCTGATCAAAGGAAAAAAAGTTTAAGGCATGTGGTTCTGCCCTCTTGCTTTGAAGCAGGCGTGTTCCTGCCTTCCTCCTCTCTGCCCCTTTTCCTTCTGTCACAGAAAGGCCTCCGGCTTCTCCGGTGCTCCCGCCTGTCCTCGGGTCCCCCAAGCCCAGCGGAAGGCACCTCTGCCAGGCCGGCAGTGCAGCTCGCCTGACCTCTGCAGTAGGGCCAGAGCAGAGTGAAGATGCAGTTTTTCTCTGACTCTTGGTGATGGGTTGATTATGCAGTTTAAAGCTCCTTCTATTTCTTCTCCTTGAAGCAGACACGAGCATTTTGCAAATGTTTTGAAGTGCCAGTGACAGCAGTACAATACCGGTACCGTTCTATTTAGCTGCTTACTCTACCTCTCCTGCCTTCCCCCTCCCCTCAGCCTCCACTCCTCCCTGAACACCTGCCTTTTATCCAATTTAATTTTCACACCTCCTCCTGCTGCTGCTGTTCCTGCCAGTTATCTCTGTGGTTATGCAGTGGAGGTCTCTTTCCTTTATTGGAGTGATTGCCTTGAAGATTCCCATCCCATCCCGAACTGACTTCCAGGAGCCCAGCAGATCTGGTCCCAGAGCTCACTCTGCTGCAGCTTCCCTCTCTCCTGGGGTAAAACCCCTCCGATCCCTACTAAGTCAGTACTAAAGCATAAGGTTAACTTCAAATTTGTGCCGAAGTCATGCTGATTTCAATATAAACAAGTCCCTTGGTTAGTTTGGTTGTCTGTGTGTTACTGCCACACCAGAGCAGTGCAGAGAATGGCACATTCCTCCTCCACAGACTTGTCTAATGGTCACTGTTGGGTGCTGCTGCTGCAAAGGCATCGGTCTGGGTACCAGTGACCCTGTTTGGGAAGGAGAAGAAACTTGATTGTTAAGACATCTTCAACAGCTCCCTTTAATTGTGAACGTGGGGAGAGTGGTTAGCATGGGTTTTCTTAGTGGGGCACAGCCATTTCCATTTCAAGCGCGATGGCACGACCATCCCATAGTCACTGTGGTATGGCTTCATCCTTAAGGCACCTGTCTGCTCTTAGTCAGACCTCTCTGCGTTCATTCTCCTTGCTCCTGCTAGCCCTGCAGAGGCAGCACAGCAGCCGGAGGACAAGTCATCATCTGCTCTGGCTTGAGCATCGCCAGAAGTGCTAATGAAGCCTCAGCTGAAGGACCAGGCAATTGCACTCTGTATCCCCCAAAGCACAGCCAGATTCTCCTGGGCCCAGTGGCCTCGCAGGCTGCGTTTGACTTGTGTGATCTTTATGACTCACAATGGCCAAAAAGGGAAAGACCCAGCATGAATCTCCAGCTCCCATCCTGAGTTCGCAGGACTGGCAGTTAAGAAGAGGAGAGCGAGAGAGAATGATGTGCTCTTAACAGAGAAATCTGGGCTCAGATTGATCCGAGTCACTCATGTGCCAACAGGGACGCTTGCTCGGCCGTGCCATTTTCCAGACTGCTGTTACCTTTTAAACAGGGCTGTGAAGGCAGAGAGTGAACAGCAAGGCGCAGAGGGGCAGCAGGGTGTGCGCCACCACACCTAGTGAGGAGCAGCCGGTTTGTCAGGTGCTCCGAAATCCTCAACCGGAGGTTGATACCAAACGGGGTGCTCCTCACCAGATGAAGGATCTGTTCCCTTTCAGTGTGGTGTCCAGTGCCACACTAGAGAGGATGCAGTAACTTCTGTAGGACTCTGCCTTGTCTCCACAGAGGATTTTTCCAATTTAGCTGGAGCAAGGCTAGAAGAAACAGGAGGGAAGTGTTGACACTGTTCTGAGCAAATGCGCAATACCTCGTAACTATTGACCTCGAGGTACAGGTGTAGTGTAGAAGAAGGAAAAAAGACTCAAAGCATCCCCTTTTAAAATGGATAACTGTAGCCCCCAGGTATTTTTCTAAGTACTGCTTTTGCTCTGTGCATAATATTTAGCACTTGCATGGAATAATGTGATCTGTTCATCGCTCAGAGGTAAGATTCTGGAGAGGACCGCAAGGATTTGTAATTTGCTGCCGAGGACACAGCGGCGTAGAGGGTGACACCTCCGGAGATGGAGAGGCCCCCTGGGTGAGATCCAGGGCTGCTGTCCCTCCAGCCCGTTGTCACTGTACCAGCGATCTCTGTCGTTGCCTTGCCTTGCCTCTGCCGAGATCTGAGCCCGGGTGATGGCAGCAGGGCAGCGAGCACACGTGTGCTGCGTGCTGCCACCAACGCCGGGATGGTTCCCTCCGCAGCCGAACCTCTCTCTGAGTGTGTCTGCGGCCCCATGCTGATTTATTCAATAAAAGGATTCAGTGTGAGATGATTAGGAGGGACCTTGATCAAAAAGACAGAGGTTATCCTAACTGGGAGGAAGAAAAGATGGCACCTGCACAGCAGGGCTGTCTGCAGCTGGTAACCCGCCTTACATCTCCAGAGTGCCCTTTCTAACTGAGGAAGCAGGGACGGGGGAGAATTGCCATCTTTTTGCTAGGATGAAAAGAAAACAAAGTATGAATGGTCATAATTTAGTGGGCTCCTGGGTAAATTTGTATTTCATTCCGATTATTGAGTGCGTTCCCTAATTGCAGCAATAAAAAGGAATAGTCCATCTTCTAAATGCAAACGGTGGCGCTGATTGTTATTTAATTAGTTGATTCCAGTGGTCGAGGGGTGAGCTTGGAATTACAATTGCAGCTTGTGTTATTTCACTGAGATTGCCGAATTAATTAGGAGAACAATGGGATTCTTCATTGTTGACGTCTTAAGAACTTGTGACGATAACTTCTAAACTGAAGGTGTAATAAAGGGCCACACTGGGCTCTTCTCCTGACACGGGGAGCGCTGCAGGGAGACAGCTGTGGTTCCCCTGTCCCCTCTTTCCTCCTCCGCTGCCCTTCCCTGGTTGGGAAGTTGAGGTGTTTACTGTGAAGTTCCCAGCCTTGCTGGGGAGAGCATCCAAGTGGCATGGTGGGAGAGAAGGAGCAGCTCTGCCACGCTGCAGCCCCGTCATCAGGTGTGCTTGGCCTGCAATAGCCACAGCGGGCTCAGCATCAGGTGCCGGAGCAGAGCTGGCCGTTGGGATGACACGGGAGAGAGGAGTCCTGCAGCGCAGGGGGAGCAGCTCAGCGTGCATCCCTTGCCGTGCTCATCATCGCTTCATCACGGGTTCCCTCTCCTCCTCGGCAGTGTTGGACCTGGGGGAGGTCAGGTGCTGGGCAAGGAAACCCAACGCAGAGAGTGACGCTGCCACGGACGGTGCTGGTGCAGGAGGTGACCCAGTTGCTGCGTGACTTTGCTCTGTGTGGCTGCTGAAGCTCCTATCAGCTGTGGACCACACTCCCCTGGGCTCGCTAGCCCGTCTGCAGCTAGCCAGGTGCGCAGGAGGCACACCCTGATGCAGCCTACGGGGTGACAGTGTTAGCATCTGAGGAGGTTTGCTAATGGGATCTGGAAACCAAACCCTACAGGATAAGACAAATTCACCAAAAAAAATTCCTTTTGCTGCATTTGATGTGCAAGGTTTCCTCTGTGATGAGCAGACAAAAATGTGAGGATGGATCATTCAGGCAAAACCATCAGGGAAGACAAGGTAATTTAAAGTCAAACTTGAGTTGCTGACGTGGGTTAATTCCTAAGTATCGTGGAAAAATAGCCTGTGGTATTCATTGTCACACAGTGTAATTGAAGCTGAGAGTAGATATTTATGTGGCTTATCAGAGTTTTTACGGAGTTGTAAGTGTAAAAGCATAAATGAATAGAAAGTTATAAATTCTTATGCTTCAGGATATGACCTAACTTCTTCTTAATGTGAGCTGAGCAGAAACTTAACCTCAGGCCAAGCTGTGTCTCCTCTGCCTTCGCACTTTCTTCTCAAGTGCTCGGTGCTGGCTGCTGCCAGGCCCTGACAGCCAGCCCGCAGAGACCACCAGCCTGTCCCCAGGAGGCTGGCTCCGTGTTGCGAAGCGTTATGTTCAGCTTAATCACCTGCTGGCTCTCCACCCTGGAAGGTGCTGCCGTTTCAAGGCATCCCACTGTGATGCTTTTGTACAACTGCGGAAGAATCGGGAACATCGCGTGGTCCGTTCTCACTGATGTGCTGCTTAAGGCTGGTTCGCATCCCTGTCGGTGTGTTGGTCGAGAAAATAAGGTCCTGCCCTTTCCTGCCATCATCCAGGCTCGCTGCCTGGGGATGCAGGCTTGTGGGAAAGCGCATTTCCCTTAGGGATGCTAATGGCCTGCAAAAAAACCTATTCCTGAAGTGAAAAACAGAGACGGCTTTAAAAAACTGAGGCAATTTGCAAGTGTGTCCATGAAAGTGATGGGCAAAAGGCACTGAGGTTTTGCTCGGAAAATGTTGGCTTTATTGTTTTTTCTCTCTTCTTTTATTTTATTGAAAATGTGTTTCATATAATGGTCTTTCAGCTGGTTTATTGTGATGTGGCTTTTATTATTGTAGCTGACTGAGTATTTGTGGGGATATTACAGCCTCGCAGTAGAAGAAAACAAAACAAAACAAAACAAAAAACCCACCAGATTTTCTCAAAATAGATGGGGGGCATTATTATGTTAAAGTAATCATCTTTCCTGACCAAACTTGGCTTCCTCTTTCATGGGTGCTCTGCAGAGAGTTGTTCCTTTCTTGTGTATGTCTTTGTATTGTCAGGATTAATTTTTCAGAGGGAGAAGTCTTTATAAGCTAAGTGTTTTCCACTCCTTCCTTTTTAGAGGCATGAGGTTAGATTTTTATTCCTCCCCCCCCCTTCCTCCCTGCAGAAATATTGTGTCGTGAATCCACCACGTTGCTCACTTTTCTTCCCTGTCAGGGCTTGCTACCAATCTCTCCGTTTTCCTCTCTCCCTTTATAGAGAGTTTTCTGCATTACTGCAAGCGCTTTGAGGTAGGCTCCCTTCCTGAATTTCCAAGGCCATCTTAAATGGAGGGGAGCTCGTGAAAGGCTTGTGTGCCCAGAGTAAAGCCGCCACAGCCAGGACATCCTCCTGGTACCCGTGACCCAGGGCAGCGAGCATCCCCTCCGAAAGAGGAGGAGGCTGGCTGCTTTTGGGGTGCAGGAGCTAGGAGGAGGCGAGTCTGTGCGCAGAGAGGGTAATATTGAGGGCAGGAATGGGGTAGAAATCTCCGTATGTCCCTGCAGGTTTCATGGGAGAGGAGAGGGAAGGGCTGAGCACTAGCAGGACTCCGGGGGAGCCTTTGGGAAGGCTGGCGTGGGGAGGAGATTGTTCAAGAGCAGGGGGGGTGAGTTTGGGCAGACTTGGCCCTGTCAGGTCTGTCACTTCTTCAACATCTTGGCAAGCTGCAAAGTCTCCTGAGCCTGAGCTGTCGTCCGGGAGCCAGGGAGAAAGTCTGTGCCCGTGTGTGTGTCTACGGGGAGAGGGAGGTGGGCTGCGGTGGATGCTTGGTGTGAGGGCGCAGCACCGGGGAGTGCAAATCATAGAGAAATTCCTCTGGTTTTGATGCCAGAGTGCTTCAAGCTCTGTTTGCTTGCATCAGAAGGAAGAAGCTTGTGGCATCTCTTTACTCAAAATCAGTTTGCGGTACGAGGCAGAACAGTTTGCAGTATCTTCTCTTTGTAGTCTGGCTTCCCCCTTCTCCTGTCCCTTCTTCACTTCTCAACCCATTTTCTCCCCTCAGCTCCTACTTGTACCTGACAAGCAAATGTCTCCTCTCTCCGCAAATACCTTTTCTTTCTCCATTCACTGATGTCTCTCTTCAGACTCCAGAGCATCTCTAATCTCTCTTCCCACACTGATAAGTAAAATGAGTTCTTCTTTTCCCCAGCCAGCAACAGCTCAACTTGGCCAGGGCTGAAGGGCAGTTTTGCTCAGGCTGTGATTGACAGGGGATCTTTGGGATATTGTGGGCTGTGTTGATATATTTTCCTCTTTCCCCCTCCTTTCCTCTGGGAGTTTGCCACCTGCAGAAGAAAGGGCAACCGAGCTCCATTCCCAGGGTGCAAAGAGCAAGGGGAAGGAGACACTGACCTGACAGGGGCATGGGTGAGATCAGCCTTGCTGGGCGTTGGTGGTCGTGAGTCCATCAGCCAGGAGCTGAGGAGATAAAGAAACCTCAGGGGAGGAAGAGGTGAAGAAAAGAGAGCAGCAAGGAGGAGAAAAAAAGAATGGCACCCTAGAGATCTGGAAGAGAGCCAGAAAGAACAGTGTACGAAATACCAGGGAACTGACAGTTAATTTATAGTCTCCAGGAGAGGAAAGGGAAAAGAAAAGGGGAAAAAAAAATGTCTTTGTTGCAAAGAAGCCAGCGATATGGAAGAGAGTTGATGGTGATGTGGAAATAACGTGGCATCTCCCTGACGCGTAGGCTTTCTCCTGCAGTAGTTTTAGGTGTCCTACTCAATGCAAATTGCATCTTCCTGAGGATCTGAGGGAAACTCTTGTGCAGGAGCTCTCCCCTGCCACCACGGGGAGGTTCTAGGTTAGACAAAGATGATGGAAGAAATACAAGAGCTGAAGCTGGACGCTGAACAGGAGGCTATTCGCAGTTACAGCACAAAGCTGGGACTTGGGGCATCTGTTTTTGCTACAGATTGCATTTGTAGGGGGTCATCCCCCCGCAGTGGGCGCCTGCCCACCGAGATCAAAGCATCTCCACGTGTACGTGTGGGGAAGTGTGGTTTCTTGTTTGTGTGGCTGCTTCTTCCCCCGAGAGGGACAGCACTTTGCCCTCTGGTCTGGCTTCAAGCTTTGCCTGCTGCCATTTTCTCCTGCTGCCATTTTCCTGTACAACAGAGTTTCTGGATTTGCTGAGCCTTTGCCCCAATAACACTCCAGGGTCTGTTCCTCAAGGCACCACTGGGAGCTGTGCTTGGTTACCTCAGAGCTAAAGTTGACTTAACCTGCGCATCAAGTTGAGGTTTTGAGGGATAAAATAGATCTTGTGTATCCCGTGATGGAAAACCTTGCGTTCTTCCTAAAGGTGGCATCTGTCCCCAGAAGCAAGAAGCCTGAAGACAAGATGTGCCGGAGGGGAAGGGAAGAGCGAGCTGTAAGAAATGCTCTTTCTTTGTCCTTTGAGTTCCCTGCAACTCTGAGCTGGAGCTGTTGGAGTGAGCAAGTTGTGAGGCATATGGTGACACACCTCGCACCCCGCTGGTCCCTGCTGTTCCTACCAGGAAAGCATTGCTGGCAATTAGGAACAACTGCTCCAGCACTGCCTGCATCTCAAAAGGCTTCCTGGCAGCTGGGTCTCCGTGGTTTCTGCTGCAGGACCGGTGCTCCCTGCTGGAGCAGCTCCTGTTCCAGCCTCCCTCCTCCCGGGACCTGCTGCGGAGGCTGCGCAGCCTGTGCCGGATCGCTTCCCCCCTCCTTAGCTCCCCGTCTGGGACCACTGCCCGCCCTTCTGTCGGTGTCAACATACAAAAGCCAACACGTCCCCCTGTGCTGTGACTGCCGTTTGCTGAACGATGCACAGATTCTGTGGTTTAGGTGGCGTGTCCTTTCCCAGAAGAATCCCCCTTTAGGTTAAGAGGATGCTTTAAGGATGAAGCCATGGTCCCAGGGAGAGGCTGGGATGCTGTGGAGGTTCAGCTTGCTTCGGACTAGAATTTGGGTTTGAGAGTAGCACAGTTTGGGTTTGAGAGTCCAGGTAGTTCGTTCGCTGGCCAACCAGCCGCTGTCGTCTTTGACAGGAATATAGATGCAATGGTTCTTTTTCACTCTGTCTGAAATAGCTTTGTAATAACAGTAGGAGTTGGAGAGGCATTTTTATTGATTAAGCAATTGAGGCTATTTGTCTTTACAAAAGCAAAAATATAGAGGTGTCTTTTGCTTCCTACGTATACATTATACACATTTATTATATGCAGCAGTCCCTGTAATCAAGCTGATGTTTGTGATGGACTGGTTTATAACGCTGGATTGAGATGGTATAATGTGAACTGAAAGTGCAAAGGAGACCTCATGTAAATATTCTGAATTACAAGGACTGGAGTCGAGGCAGCCCGTGACCACGAGGAGGGAGGGAGGGAGGCCGGGTGCTGGCTTCTTGCAGGAGAGGCGTGATGTGAGCGAAGGATTCCTTTTGAAATGTCTGCTCCTCTGCTCTCTGCCAGCAATGCACCAGCGATTTCTAAGACATTCCTTTGATCAAACACCATTTCAGCTATTGGAAAATTTGTAGCTGCATCTGTCTCTTGACCCTTTCTGCCAGTGGTACTGCGTGATTGCGGAGTGTGAGTGTTTTCTCTGAGGCTGAGGCAGGAGACGTCTCTGGTGCGTGTATGTCTGTGCAGAGGAGGGACATCTCTGATGCAGCAGCTTAGGCTGCTCTGCCTTTGGCACGTAAGTCGTCTTGTTTTGTGGCTTTCTCTGCCCTCCCCCTTGTTTGGCTTTATCAGTGTCTAGGTGGTACCCGTGACACCACGGCGTTGATACACATCTCTTCTTTTTATTTGTGTGTTTGTACTAGCTCATTTGTAACTGAGTGCTTGGGAATTATCTCTTGACTGCATTTACTCTTATAGATTTTTTTTTTTTTTTTTACTTTCTTCTCCTGCTCCCAAGCGGGCATGTGAGCATTTCTCTGCCAACAGACACATGAGTGTGATGGAGCTTGGATGCCTTTAGGCATGTATGGACTTTCTGAGGTCGGCCACTGAATATGGTTTGTGTAACCTTTGCCAGCAGTCACATAGGAGAGCTCTCTCAGCTGTGTGGCGGACTCAATCCCCAGCTTTGGGCTGGCAAAAGGGGCTTATTTTGGCAGGCCTGCATTGCATTGGCAATAGCAAGTATCCTTCAGGGGACTCTGTTTCTCCTGTTTCACACTTACAAGCTCCTTTACGTGCCTTCCCAGGCAAGGAAATGCAGTCTGGGAAGGGACCCGAGACTTACCAAGAGTGAGGGAATGGTTTGTCCAGATGGAAGTGAAGCAGCTTGAATTTGACTGAATTATTACATGATCATTTAAATTTCAGCACTTCATGCTGGGTTGTTTGTTCTGGTTCTTTAAGGCTTCTTTAGGAAGCTGTGGCATACAGATTGGAGAGAAACCAGTTCAGCATGAAATGCCTTTGTAGGTGTGTTTGTTTATGTGGTTTCTTAGGTGCACAATATGTCTGTGTATGCCACAGCCACCTTCATCTCGAAGAAGCGGAGGGCTTGGCTGAAAACACTCTGTGTGTGGCACATATGTACGCGTTGCTCTGTTCTCTCTGTGTGATGTGTTGAAGGAATATTGGATGTACGCCCGGACGGGGACCTTATGGGACATATAGTCCCTGCAGTCACAGGTACCTGCCTTGGTAAAACTTAGCAAGCACCATGTCAAAGCTACTAATACTTTTTTTTTTTTTTTTTTCCCCCTCCTTGCTGCTCCAACGAATGGGAACACCTTCGGAATGCCAGGCTTAATTAATTCAGAACTTGCTTGGCCCCGTTAGATTTTGGGTCATTATTATCCTTGGACGTCAATAGGAATATAGAAGAGTTGTCCACTGAACTGATCTTCATCTGTAATTGTGCAGTAATGTGCTCGTTGCAGAAGCATGTGTGTGCAGGCTTACTTGGGTTGGGTTTTTCTTGAGAGTCCTTTTCAGCACAAAGCAAAAAAAGGTGCCCTTGCCACTGCAGCTTTGCAGGGGATGATTTACATTTCCACAGAGTCCCACTTCAGAAGAACTTGTCAAACTTTCCCAGGTTAAAATGATAATGAAGAAAAACAAATACAATTGATAAGAAGAGGTATCTTGCGAAAAACGTTCTTTAATGGAAAATGTCTTTTTTGATGTGACAAGCTTGTGTGTGTGTGTGTGTGTGTGTGAAGTAGTATCACAGCTTTGATTTTTTTTGCATGGTTTAAAAGCATCCGGCTTTTTCATGTCCTCGAAGTGAGGAAAGGAAAGACCGGTAAAGAGAAAGAATCATGTCTGCTGCTTTGGGTGGAAGTTGTGTGACCTCTGTCAGAGGTTCAGCGGAGGGACAGTCAGTCATTGCACTTCATGCGCCCGGCTGCAGCTTTTAAACTGAGGCCTAAAAAAAGATGGCTGGGAAAAAAATGTCATCTTCCAATATGTGATATTTGAGGATCTTTTTCGTTTGAATGCTTTCGTAAAACATCTTCAGCGAGCAGCAGTGTAGTCTGGCCCCTAGGGCATGGCAAAGGGTGGCCAGAGTGAGCAGCTGCGCTGCGTTCGGCGTGGAGACGCGTCAATCTGGTGCTTTGGGTTTTGGGGTTTTTTTTGATGTCGTGGTTATATGAGGATTTTTCTATAGTTATTTGAACTGTATATGATTAATGCCACTATAGGCATTTGCTCAGTAATGGATGAAAAAAATCCCTTACCACAACACTGTCAGTACTTAGTTTCTTCTGAGCTGAGCCCGTCCTCGCGCTGTTTTCCCATCTCCTGTATTCATTTAGCGGGGCACAGAAAAAAATAGGGAGGGTTTAAGTGGTGCATGTGCGTGAGGTCGAGGGCCAGCTGTAGAAGTGAGCTGGTGGAGGGCTGAGCGGGACTTGCAGCAGCCACTTTGTGCGGAGGGGAGAGGCAGAGGCTGCTGCCCTTTGGCTTTTCGTGGCTGCCTGCAGAGATTAGGGCGCTGCCTCCCGCCTGCCTGCAATGGTTCATTGTCGTCTTTATTCTGCTACGGCGTCCCTTGATTCTAGTCTTGCTATGTCTGCCTTAATTGGGTACTGCAACAGTTATATATGTTAAAATAAATGAACTTTTTACTGCAAAAGGGGAAAAGAAGAAAGACAGATGATCCCTCAGCAACAGCTGTTTGGAGAAAGAATCCCACAGAAGCTGCTTCCTTCACTAATTAGAAATCTGCTTTCCTTTAGGAAGGATAACGTCTACATTCTTGACTCTGTTCTTGCTTCTAATTACTTCTTGGAGAAGTGAATAAAGACACTGTTTCATATGTTTTACTTAGAGTTGCTGAGGCAGAGAATGTTGGGTGGAAACGTCTTCTGGAGATGGGAAGGAAATAAAAAAAAAAAACAAAACAGAAGTGAGGATGTCAGATGGCGCTTTGAATTTCAGGAAAAAGGGGTTGTTTTTATTCCCAGCAAGAGCTGCATGGGCACTGGATCAGAAGCAATGGTAGAGCTGCTATGTGGCATCTTCTGGGTCTCTGGGGAGAGGATGCTGTTCCTTGGAGAGGACAAATCTGTGACGAGCTGGGACTTGCGGATGATCGCATTGAGACTGCGGGCAGCCGGATGGGTCTGCTGTGAAGCCAGGCAGCAAACGGTTCCCTCTCCCCTGCAAATTACAGTTTTCTCGCACAGTGGCTTCTCTGCGTGATTTAAGTAAAAAAGGGCGGCGGTTGTTGCAGTAGCTGTGTGTCCAGGCGGGGCGGAATGAGTGATGCCGGGCAGAGGAGCCTGTTGCAGGACAGGGCTTTGAGGAAGGACAAGCAAACGTGGAGCCTTTCCGTGCCTGCACTTGGGTTTAGGTTTACAGAGGTGTTACTGAAATCAGGAAACGGTGAGGAGCTGTAGAAGGGTTGCTGACGGGAGCCTGTTGCAGGCTGTGGTGGGTGGCAGGGAAGGGAAGGTGCAGCAGCTCTGCAAAACAGCCGCCGTGGGTGGGGAGGAAGGTGAGTCACGGCGAAGGCACCAGCACCTGCGCGGCAGCGTGCGGCTGCTTCGCCTCGGATCTCGGCCTCCTCCCGGGAAGCTCAGGGTTCGTTTCTGAGGAAAGAAACACATGGAGAGAAGCCCACATACCTCCATACCTAACTGTCGTTGCTTATAGCGGGAGTGAACTCTCTAAACCACTCGGGTTCTGGCTTAGTGCTTGCGGTACAGAGGGGCTCCACAGGCGCTTTTTGATAGATGATGAATCGAGCAACTTCGTGTCAGAAGTTTTCAGTGAATTCATCACGAAACCCAGCAGAGAGCTGGTTTTGAGCCTCTTTAGCCTAGTAGAAAGCGACAGGACAAGAAGGAATGGCCTTAAGTTGTGCCAGGGAAGGTTTAGACTAGATATTAGGAAGGATTTCTGTGCAGAAGGGGCTGTTGGGCGTTGGAATGGGCTGCCCAGGGCAGGGGGGGAGTCCCCATCCCTGGAGGGGCTGAAGAGTCGGGTCGATTTAGAGCTTAAGGATCTGCTGTAGGTGGGAACTGTGCTAGGAGAATGGTTGGACTAGATGATCTCCAGGGTCCTTTCCAACCTAGATGATTGTGTGAAACAAAGGCTTAGAAAAATGCTTAGTTAAAGATAAAATTCTAGCAAAGGGTGAACATGCTAGTTTGGCGTCTTATAAAAAGCATACTTTGATTGTTTTCCATTAAGAAACGATTTTGTTTGGAAATGCGTTTCATCTTTTTATTAAGGTTATAAATATTGAAATTGGAGCAAAGCATTCGGTTCAGCCTGAAACAAACAAATTCTGTATTTTGCCCAGTAGCTGGTGAGCAGTCTGTGAGGCTGGAGGGACTCCCGGGGGGACACTCCTTGTGCTGCTCTCCGGTGGAAAAGGCACACAGGGGTTTGTTGGCGTGCCGTGGTGGTGATTTGAGCAAAGCTGCTCTCCCTGTCTCTGCTGAACTTCTTAAAGCCTTGAGCAGGTGTTAGTTTGCAATCCAGCAATTCAATTACTCCGGGCAATAAATTTCAAGGTAAGTGTTGGAAGCTCCATCACTTGAAGTACCAATGTTTTTCTTTTTTTTTCTCCCGGTCTTCAAGGTAGTATCATCAGCAGTGGGAGTAATGAAGCCTGGTTTCCTATGGATTTCTTTCTCATGGTTGGATTCTTTGATAACTAAATAAGCGTGAGCTTTGACTGAATGCTCTGGCCACAGAAAAAGCTTCAGAAAAGCTGTATTGTGTGTAAATTCTCTAATAAGAAGTGAGCTTGCATTGCATCCTGCCTGTCCGTGAGGATGCTGAGAGAGTGGCTATTGTCCGTCAGCTATTTTTGTGAAACCTGAAGTATTTGAGGGAGCTGGCTCTGTCAGTTGTGGCTGCAGGTGGCTAGTGGGTTCGTTTACGGTTGCAGGAGGCTGACAGACAGTTGCTCAGGGGAGCTTGTTTCCATAGGAAAGCAGGTTAGAGATACGGGCGGGTAAAGAACAATTTGGAAGACGTGCATTTGATGTGACCCTGGTGGAGCCGGTGACAGCGTTTCTGGACTCTGCGAGGAGGAAGGAGCATTTTTTTTTTTTCCTCTTGGGAGTTGGTGTCCTTTGGAAATGTGTCAATTAACACGTCCATTAACGTGATGACAAACAGGACTTGGTGTGCGGGGTGGGTAGGCGTGGTGCTTAAATTAAAACTGCTCGTTTACCATCGCCGGTGGATGGGATTTAAATCCGTCGGTTCTCGTGTTCGGTGAGTACCGCATCCACAGTTACCAGAGGGTTAGTTAAATTGCACGCAGTATATTTAAAAAATGATCCGTATCTCCACCGTAGACGGAATCTTCCTAAAATCACTTTACCTTTGCGGTGTTAGTCGTTTGCAGGGCTGTGCTTAAACAGAAGCGGTAATGAAAAGCGTGTGAGTGTCTGGGCAATAAGAAGGAAGAGGAGTGAAATATGTATTTCATCTCTCGCCCAGGAGCCATACAGACGAGTTCCCATCTGCGGATCCTGTGGTTTTCCAGATTAATTCCCCTGGCTCTAAAGCCAACGGGATGGCGCTGGAATTCTCCAGCTTTGACGTTCAGCATCCAACAAATACGTGAAAAATCAGGGGGCAAAATCAGTCCGGGAGAGCTGAGTGACAAATCTTTCTCTACAGATAACAAGTGATAAGCTGATAACTGGTAGGCCAGACAGGCAATTAACACAATTGCTTAAATGAACTGATGGCAAAGATCTCCTTTATGGAGAGGTTTGCCTCGAGTCTTTATGCCCTTTCTGAAGGCTTGCGGGGAATAGTTGTGGAGGATAGACATCTTCAGAAATCAGCAGTGACTTCCAAGCAGAACAGATGATTAATGAGAATTTATTGCTCTTGATGGACAAATGAAGCACCTCCAGTTTTCTTGTGAATGATGTTCAGCTTTCTTTTCTCTGGTAAATGAATCAGCTGCTCAAACTTTTCTAACAATTAGAGATAAAGAGAGGGGAGAGAAGGGAAGAGCTGGCCCCTCTCAGCTTGATTTATGATCTAACTCTTTTGTAACAAGATTTCCAATGTTGTAAAATATTAAATACATCCTTATATTCAATATCACTTTTTGATACATTTCATGCCTCATTTGCTACTGGAGTCAAGGACAACTTCACATTTTTCATGGCACAAGGCCCAGATTTGTCTATTTATTTATTTTTAATCGCTACATTTTCCTCTTTTTTTTTTTTTTTTTTTTTTTTTTTTTTTTTTTTTTTTACCTGTATCAATTTGGATTAAATCTTGGCAACCATAGCAACCTGTTCCTCTGGGTGGTTTCAGGTCTGCAGCACATGGGAACTTTTTGGGCTTGGTGTATCCCCCATGGGCTGCTGTGCCGTAACCATCTACAGGATCATGGTTAGTAAGGAATGGGTGGGAGATGTTTTTGTGACTGAGGCAGGCGGCTCTGTCTGTCACCAGCAGTGTCACTTTTAAACAAAAGGCTATTTTGTTTAACAGCTCACGTGATATAATGAGGGGGATGAAGTGGAATTTGCTGCCACAGTTAAAGGAAGATGCACATAACTCCCGTTAATTAGGAAGGGCCCAGTATTCGTCTTTGCCTTGATCTGTATGGGAGTTTTTTGATTAGTGCTTCTCGCAGTGGGGAACAACAGCTGAATCCTGTTGCCTTCTGTATCGAGTCACCAGCACACAGTGACTCTGCTTCTGCAGGTAGGGATGACAGCTGGGGATGCAGCAGAGCCAGTCCTGCACCTTCGTAATCAGAGCATGGGCTCCGTCCTGTTGGCAGCTGTCGGACCTTGGGTGCATCCTTTCAAATTCCCCTGTTAAGCCAAGGAGCTTCTATGGGACTACGTTAACAGGTGGGCTCTGTGGAGGCTGAGTGGTGACATGTCTGTGTTGGCTAGGGCTTACTTTTTTGCAGGGAGAGCTCAATTCTCATGCGCATGCCTCTCCCTGGATCCATCTCACTTACCTTCGCTGAGGTGTCTCATCTGCTCCTTAAGTCAACGTAGAGGAATTGGGCTGTGTTCCCTCTGAAGGCGATAACTCAGATGTGAGTCATCTTTCTGGGCTCAGGGTACCTCACTTCTCTTTAGAAAATCCTATTTTGTCTTCCTACAGGCAAGGTGACTCCAGGTTTTTTTGTCTAAGAAAGTACAGTAAGAGCCATTTGCAAGTAACTCAAGAAGCTCTGCCTAGAAGTAAGACAGACGTTTCTGAACAGAGAGAGTAATTAGGAACTGTAATATCTCCCCTAAGGCTTGTGGTCAATTATCCCTGAATGGCAACTTTACGTTGTGATTGGATGCGTTTCCTGAAAGACGTGCTTTAGTTGAAGTTGGAATGAGCTCAAGAAGGCCCGTGGCTGGTTGTTTTGGAAAGGGGCCTGGACAACCACAGGGGGCCTTGCTGATCTGTAAGTGGGAGCGGGTTTAGCAAAAGAGTCCAGTTTTCACAGGTTGGTTTTTGTTTTTTTGGTGGTTGGGTTTTTTTTTGTTTTTTTTTTTTTTTTCCCAACAAGCTCTTTTGAACTGCTCCAGCTTTGCAACTGAAGCCAACTTCCTGAAAGACTGGCCACGAGACTTGGAAGAGTTTGGCTGGGTGGAAAATTTTACAGCTGACCTCTTGGTAGTGGTGCCCTTCCAGTCGTCAGGGGTGCACATCTCCTTTCAGCAACGGTCAGCACCCAGAAACTAAACCCTTTCAGGTTTAAGTGGTAACGTCTCCCGATGGTCAGGCACTTAGTTGCCTTTGGGCACAGGTCATCACCAAGGCACAGTGCCCTAAGTGAGCAACTTTGAGCCTTCGGTCCATTGGCAAAGGAGTTTGTGAAAGATGAGAGTTTCACAAATGATGAACGAAGAGATTTTCTCCATAGGAGAGCTTGTATCTGTACTGGGGAACTTCTAAGACATTGGATCAAAAAAGCTTCAAAGCCCTTCTTTTTAAATGAAAGTATCAATAGGAATCGGGGGCCGCCTTAGTTTAGGGGCTCTTAAAAATCCCGCTAGGTGCTTATTTTCCTCTTTTGGTGGCTGATATCCTTTGAAAATCTGTCCCAAAGTACTCAAATCACTCCTGAAAATGGAACTTACACTTCTAAATTACCTGGTTGCCTGCAAACACTACCCATAGTATTGCCTTTTTCTAATAGCCACATCAATTAAAAGCCTTTCGGCGTCTTGCTGTCAGCAGGCTCTGGTGTATGGCAGGGAGCACGACGGTTTCACCCAGGCTGCTTTTTTATGATCCCCATGCTTTGCAAATGAAACAAAATTTAGTGAGAGAACCTGTCTTTGTTCCCCTCCTTCCCGTACAGCAAACTAATTGAAAACAACATGAATGTTAATGATGCATTTCGCATTTGGAAGTTAGAGGGGTGATTAATACATTGTACGTTGTATATTAACACCTTCTCAGGGGCATAATGAAGACAAAATATATGCTCTGAGACGAGGTTGTTTATTTCGGTGGTGTGTTTCCTGTGTTCCACCATCCCTTTTCACATTGAAATACAAGCTTTCCAATTCAGAGGGTTTTGTTTCGAAGCATAATTTTAAATCGATCAATAAACTTTTATGTCTTAATCCTTTTTTTCCCTTCCCCTTTTGATCGGATAGCTGACACAAAATGCACAAAGCGAATGGAGGTGTGAGGGAAGGCAGGAAGAGGAAAGAAAAGCTAAGAGGACGGTGTGAAAGGCCAGTGATGTGGCAGGTTCCCGAAGCTGTCTCCTCTTAATATTGGTGGAAATGATCTCTTACTAGAGAGAAGGCTAACAAAGGGTGACCTGTTAGAGTCCAGGGAAAACTTTTTCCCCTCCTCTGCTCCTTGACCGATGTCTACCTCCAGTATCCTTGTAATGCTTTTTTTTAATTATTGTGATAAATTGCTCTTCTGAAGGCTCTGGCGTGACTGGAGGCTGAAGTTTGTGATTAATCTGTAAGGCAGTCGGATGCACTGAGCACATAAGCCAAGATCAGTCTCCTCTGTCCCCGGTTGGTACTGGGCTGTCTTAACTGGGCTGCCGTGAGCCGTGACTGGTGGAGCACCCCTGTCCTTGTGCACGCCCGTCTCCCTCCAAAGGCAGGTCTCCTGCCAGAGTTAAGCTCTGCTGTAGCCCCCGCCTTGCTCGCTGGCTGGTTTGGGCACAGCAGTGAGCAGCGCCCGCGCAGCTGCTCTGAGCACCTGACCTACAACCTGCTCGCAGCCCTGGTGCAGGTCCAGCTGAGCTGTGGGCAAGCAGCGGTATCCTGCGCGCTCTGCCACTTGGAGCTCTAGGCGAGTTCGAAAAGTCACCAGGCTTCCGGATTTTGTCGCAGAGGTTTGAATGGGCTTATAATTATTCAAGTTGCCGTTGCTGGTGTCCTGCATCTTCCGTGCAACTTCTGCTTTCCTTTTCTAAACTGTCGTTAAGTCTCTTGTTTGTGACGCCACGAGTGTGGTCAGGAACCAGAAGGAAATTAAGAATACCAGATATATTGGTATTGGTATGTTACTCCATATAGTATGGGTTTGGAGGATTTTTACTTCTACTGTGATTTTTGTCTAGTGACGTCGGAATTGTTTACTCTGCTTGTGGTTTTGCCTGCGGTCCTTTATGGTGGAAAGGCATGCGATTGCTTTGCAATAAAGTATGCGGCTAGGTCAGCGCCTAAATGCGCTCCCATGGAAATGTGGCATCTGTTGAGCTTCTCATAAATCTGCAGGGCCGGTGAAGCTGTAACCTGAGAAAACCCTCTTAAGCCCTTGAGGTGGGAAGGCAGGACGCTGGTGTTGCACGGCTTGAGTGTCAGACATCGCAAGAGAAGTCAGCGGGTCCGCGACCAGATGATGGATAAAAACCTGAGCACCCGCTGGCAGCTGGAGCTGTGTCTGGCATCCGCCAGCCCTTCTGGCTAGCCCAAGGAGTGAAGCCTCACGACTCGTACGGATCGCTCCAGCCACGGCCTATGAGCAGGCGTGGTGTTTACCTCTTTCCGTGGTCTCATGAACTTCCAGAGGACCACGGAAGGTGACGAGCCTCTGCATATTCCCATCCTTCAGACCGCTCACAACAATAAGCTCTGGGAAATGACTATTTAGCACAATCTGGCCCTTATGCTGTAATATTGTTGTTGTAGGTGGAAGCATGTGGTGGTGGCTGATTATGTAACTCACTCCAGGAAGGGAAGGAGATCACGCGAGCTGTAACACATCTATAATTAAGTACAATGAATGGCTATAAAACAACAAACACTTTTAAATGCCGTTCTTGGCCACAACTGAATTATTTTTCTCCTTTGGCAAAGTCATTAAAGGGGAAGGCGGGGAGGGGGGGG
>NW_020799132.1:4682838-4690764 GCF_003259725.1 Athene cunicularia | reverse complement strand
GGGGGGGGGGGGGGGGGGGGAGGCGAGAAACGTGTGTGTATCAATCCGCTCTGTGTGTTTGAAACCTTTTAAAATTATTTTTTGATGAATGAAAATTAAAGTCTAAGAATGAGTAGAAAGTCCCGGTGAGAGTGGCTGAGTTCCTCCAGGCTATAGGCAGCCTCTTATTAATAGCACCTGGCACTGCTATTCCCACTGGTTCGGCGATAAAGGACCCCAACTCTGATGTGTTTTTGCAAAAGGGGGGGAGGGAGGAATCAACCCAGAGTAATTACTGCTTTGCGAGTTCAGTATTTATCAGCTTTCTGAATGGTGATGAATGGAAATGTGCTTTATTTATTAAAACACATAAATTGCCTTTTTTTTTTTCCGAACTCGACATATTTTTCCCATTCTTGCTACCCTCTAACCCTTTTTGTCTGCTGTGAAGCCATGTGTTTGCAGTTCCATCTCTCTGTTTTGTCTGAAAGGATAGTAGGGCTCAAATTCAGGCCCTTTGAGCTTCTTAATGGCACGTTCTACCTGATTTGCTTGGCTCTTTCTCCCTGCTTTAGGGGCAGTATCCTGTGGCTGTGTATATGGTCTTAACCTACCGTGGCTTGACTGTATCTTAAATGGCTTTTTTTTTTTGTCTGGCTCTAATTAATCTTCCATTAGTAACACAGCCCAAGAGATACAGCTACAGATTTCAGTAGTCCCATATAGAAAATCTGAAATTTAGAGAAAAACCATGTCATCTTTCAGGATTGTGTAATAGAACAATTTTATCCTTCTTCTGTAATTTTCAGGCCAGCTGTGGTAGGAGGCAGGATTTACTGCCGCTCTTTTCTGGCAGGCAGGGTTGTTCCCCTGACCTTCTGCTCTAGCAGACGTTCGAACCTGGACATAAATCTGGGGCTATTGCTTCTCCCAGTCATGCTGGTGATCTCACTGCTGCCTTGTGCTCGCTGTTGCATATCTGTCTGTCTGCTGCCTCTCCTCTTGTGCTCACATCCCGTTTTTTTTGGGGGGTCATGGGGCTGTGTCCTTGCTTATCTGCAGCTTGCAGGGTGATGGAGGGACACATGAGAGGGAGGGTTACACCCCCACAGTTCGGGCAGCATGTCTGGTGTGTGACCTGCTGTGGGCTGGATCTGGGAGCATGGACAAGGGGTAACTGGCTGGGGCTGGGTTACAGTGGACTGGAAGAAGGAGATGGTGCAGGAAGCTGCAGTAGCTGCCAAGGCTTGGGTACCATCGATATCCTTGAACTTAATGATTATTTCCTAGAAGAAAAAACATTTTAAAGGAGATGTAAGGTCCTGAATTGCTCAGCCGCTCATGGTCCAAGATTTCCCAACACTCTTCCTTTGGCCCAACTGGTGGCCATCGTTCTCTGCTCTGGAAGCGCCTGTGTTGTGCTGGCCTGGTTGGTGGCTCTCAAAGGCCGGTAAGGATTGCTGATGGCATTGCTCAGCGATCATGAGATCAGGTGGGATGATCTGATGACTACATCAGCAGTTCAACTGTGCTGGAATGGTCAGGTGTCCTGGTTTTGGCTTGTATAAAGTGAATTTTCTTCTTAGTACCTGGTACAGTGCTGTGTTTTGGCTTTAGGATGAGAATAGTGTGGATAAGACACTGATGCTTTAGTTGTTGCTAAGCAGCATTTATCCTAAGTCAGGGATTTTTCAGCTTCTCATACTGCCCTGCCAGCGGAGGCTGGGAGTGCACAAGAAGCTGGGAGGGGGCACAGCAAGGACAGATGACCCAAAGGAGCCAAAGGGCTGTGCCAGACCATATGACATCATGCCCAGTATATAATATAAACTGGGAGGAGTTGGCCGGTGGACAACACGTCTCGGAGATCAGTCAGCGGGTGGTGAGCAATTGTGTTGTGCATCACTTGTTTTGTATATTCTATTAGTGTTATTATTCCTTCCTTTTCTGTCCTATTAAACCGTCTTTATCTCAACCTACAAGTTTTATTTCCCCCCGATTCTCTCCCCCATCCCGCTAGGGGCGGGAGCAAGTGGCTGTGTGGTGCTTAATTGCCAGCTGGGGTTAAACCACAGCGTCAGGCGGGAGCTGTAAGTGACTGCTCTTAGAACTCTTCACGTGCAGAAGTTTCTCTTCCATACCTTGATGCGGTCGCACAGAGTAAATCCAAACTGTCATCATCCATAAGCATGAGTCCTCGTGTACAGCCTCTTTAGGAGAGTGCAAGAGATGCTTCCAGAATAATAACTCAGGCGATAAGGAGTCCCCAGGTTCAGCTTAGTAATAGCTTGTGATGAGTGACTTCAGCCCCCATAACCCCCCCTAGCCATACCCCCCCCCCGAAGTAGTGCCTGTGAGGAACCACACCTGTCTCGTGAGCAGTCTTGTTCCTTCATGAAAAGTTGAATGTGGTGGTGTTGGTGGGGATCAGAGATACAAATTGGGGACGGGGTGGGGGCATTCAAGGTTGCTGGAGAAGTAGGTGGGGTTTTTGTCATGGAGTTTGGGACAGTGTGTGGGAAACGGCACTGGGGCAAGGAGGAGGCAAAGGGGGGTGGGCTGGCACACTGGGCAGATAAGGGCACAGACCCGAATGTCATTTTAGAAACCTTGGTCAAAAAAATTGAGTGACTCTTCAGACCAGGACGAAGGCTCAGATCAATAAGCTTTGAATGAATTCCTATAAAAAGGAAGAATTTGGTTTTGTAGGCACGCTGCGGTAGAATCTAATCCATTTTTTCCCAAAGGAGTTGTTCCAGCCCTCCTCTCATCAAGATACACAGGGATTTTAAAACCTGCCAGGTTTTAGTGGGGATGGAAAAGAAAAAAAAGGTGGGGGAGAGGCAGAAATTAAACCACAAATGTTCACAATAAAGTGGTGATAGAAATGGAGGTGGACAGGGAAGGAGAGAGCATCTGAATTTAGTCGCAGGAGATGAGTAACTTCCCAGGGCATTTTTGGCTGTTCTCAAGTTTTCTGCCTGGTGTGTTGCAAAGGCCTGTGCAGGCTGACGTCAATCCAACGTTGGGGTTTTGGCATAGTTTGGTGTCAAGCCCTGTGATTCCCACCCAGGCAAACGCTTGGGTGCTCCCCACCTTTCGAAATAAGAGTTGTCTGGGCTTAAAAGGCAGGCACAGAAGTGAGCTTTCCGCTGGCGAGCGCATGCCCAAATGTTTCGCTGGAGTGGGGCCAGCGTGCCTTGCCTCTTGTTGAATCAAGCTTCTAGAAGCTTATGTTCTGCAAAAGAAGGAGGTTTTCCACCTTGAAGCTGAGCTTGGTGTGCATGTATATATCAGAAGCTTACTTTTTTTTTTTTTTTTAGTAGTGTTATTTCATTTTTCTGTGGTGCTCTTTGGCTCTGGCTCCCAGATCTCCTCACAAGGGGAGGTATGACCTCGACGGCGTGTGCACGTGTTGCTGTGTCCTCTGAGAAAGAGTTGAAGGCATCTTTTCTTCATGCTGTTGGTAAGGAGGCATTCCAACCAACCTTTGAATCCGCGTTGGGACTTCCAGGCAAGCGTACGACAAAACTGAACTGGCCTTTTGGAAGCTCCTTTGGGTGGATCCATGCAGGACCAAGGCAAGAAGACCTAGTAGGGAATAATTCCAGTTTTACAGAGGGGGAAGAAGAGACAGGGAGTTATTTAAGGATAGGGAACAGGGCAATTGTGGAGCTAAAAATGGATTTCTGGAGTCCCAATTCAATAGACCAAACTATCACGCTGTGTGTGTTATGTTTTACAGGCTCACTAGCAGGCACAAACATGTACCCACCCACACAGTTTGAATCTCAGTTGCTGTGTCAGACATTGCTGATGGGTGAACCCTGAAAACTCCATGAGGCAATTTTAGAGGCATTGCCAAAATTTCCCTGGCTGTTAGTCTAAGAACGTCCGCCCCTTGGGTCTACCAAACCGAGCTGGGAACCCTTGGAGAAGCATCTGTTATTTCTGGTGGCGGGTTTCCTGGGAAGTGGATTCCCCCGCAGACAGTTGAGCTGTGATTTTGTCCCTTCCGGTCCCATACAGAGCCACAAATGGGAACAAAACTGTGAAACTCGTGCCACTTCCCCAGGGGCGTGCAAAAACCTGGATGACATTTTGATGAGGCATCTAGAGCACGCAGATGAGACTAGATCCGATTTGTACTTGCCCAAACCTGCCTTGTTGGCAGGTGCATCTGGTATTGCCAAACCCAGATTATGTCTGAGTGCACTGAAAATGATTTTATTTTATTTTATTTTCTACTTTCTTGGACCTTCTGGACTCCTCCAGATATACTAGGAGGTCCAAACTAGAAAGAACTTTGCTAGGCTGCATTTCATAAAATCGTGTCTGTAGTGGGTTTTTTGTTTGTTGTAGCGGGAGGATGGGATGTTTCAGGGCTTGCAGTGTTACGCAGCGATCTCAGCTCAACGTCTGGGCTCCCTTTTGTGATTCTCGACAGGTTGTTTTGTGGCTTTGGTTTTCCCTTCTGCAAAGCGGGGGTGAATGACTGTGCTGAGGGTTGTGAGGAGCAGCAGTATTGAAGCTGGGCTGAGAAGGTGTCCTTACGTCTGTCACCTTCTGACTCTTGCTGGTGGCAACTGTCGGGTTTATTTGGACGTGGCTGCTCAGAGAGGGCTACTTAGACTCCTCTCCAAACCCCAGGAAATCTGCTGTGGGATAACACGCTACTTGACAGCTGTTACCACCGAGCTTTGATACTCTATTTACACATGACAGAAATGAATTGTAGGCGCAGCGGATGACTAAACAGATTAGTTACCACATCGTTAATTACCTTCATCCCAGCACTGTTCTGGACGATGCTCTGAGGCAGAACAGTGACCTGACAGAACCAGCACCGTGTCGCTTGTCCTGAGCTGTCAGCGGGAGAATTATTAGAATCGCTTGAACTGGTAAATCACCGGCGACTGCTTTTGTTCGGTGTGAGAGAGAGCGTCTCTGGAGAAGAAAGTTGTCTTGCATAACCCGTGTAGTTTGTGTTTACGAATGAGCTATGGGGGTGACTTTCATACGTCCTGTCCCGCTGCGGAGGGGAATGGGAATGGCTGAGCTGACTGCACAAAAAGCCCTGTGAACTTCAGTGCCGACGAGGATGTGGTTAAAGGAAGTTATCCTCTCATTTTGCTAAATATGAGTCTTTTCTGGGAGCGCTGGCTGTATTTCGGGTCCTCCTCGTGATTTTGACTTGCTGTGCAGAGCAGGGCTTGTCCCGGTTTGGATGACAGGACCGTAATCCTGAGGACAAGGATTTTATCTGGAGCCTCAAGGATTTAATTTGGAATGCTGCTGTAGTGCAACTCAACGACAAAGTCCAGCTGGGCAGAGGATCAGGATGCGGGTTTACTGGGGTCAGAGGGAGGGAAACACATTCCAAATGCAGCTGGAAAATCGCTGCTCCAAGTTTCCAGCCTCCAGGTTATTCCTGGCCAGAGCTAATGATGATATATGAGCCTTACAGAACACTTCATCCTGAGACCTCGAAGCCTTTCACTGAGGAGGTCTGCAACATTATTCTCACTAGATACAGGTGGCAAAATTAACGCATTAAGAGAGAAAGAAGCTTAGCCAAGCGGCAGAACTGGGCGCGAAATCTTGGTGTCCTGAAACACGGCTCATAGGAGCCGTTGGCTTTTCTGGCGCTTGGACTTTGGTGGCGCTTTGATTACTGAGTCGAGCCTTGCTGTTTTGGAGGGTCTGCAAGTTTATACCTCTTGTTCGTGGGTATTTATTTGCTTCTCTATTAGCTTCCGTGAGACCCCGTAAGGCACTTTTAACCCCGTCTCCCAGAATCTGCTGTGTTACAATGACAAAATCAGACACAATTTTATCATTGTCTTCTTCCTTCTGCTGAGCAGGTGCTGTGAATACCACCTGCCGGTGCTTTAACTCGCAATAAATTGCTCACAAAGCCTGGACAGGTTTTTTTTTTTTTTTTTTTTTTTTTTGGGGGGGGGTGGGGGGATTTGAGAGCTTCTGCAGCACTGTAAAAAGTCCTGGAAAAGCGTGAACCTCGTGATGTTTTGGGACCCGGCCCTGTGCTCCCTGTGGGGTCACACCTCTGTGGGCAGTGCTGTAGTGACTGCAGGCACTCAGGCATCCCTTCTCTTATTTCTGGGTCTTGGGCAGTCCTGGGGTATAATCCTCACATTAGTGTGGTCAAATGAAGTTTAAGGGCTGAATTATATCTGTGAGAGAGTCCAGCACCCTGGCTGCTCCTGCAATGCATCTGTATTCCTTTCTCCCTCTCTGGTTTCTCTTGTAGGGTGCAGAGCAGCTTTGTGTCCCTCTGTCTTTTTTCTGTTCCCTGCCCCATGGTTCTCAGCTATTAGCAGTTGAAGTTGGTTTTTTTTTTATTTTTTTTTTCTTTCCCCCCCTCTTGCATGGATCCTGCTAAGCTATTTTGCACCAACCTGGATATCTGCCAAGGGTTCACCTGGCTCTCTCCCCCCTCTTTGGCTGCAGCTAACGCTGTGCCACCCTCACTCAGACACGTGTGTGTAACTGTGGGCATTTTTCTCACCCCCCAGGCGGGGTTTGGTTCTCTCGGTCCTCTGCCGTGCACTGTGCAGGCTGGCTCTGGGCATCTCGCTCGGTTTGATTCGAGCCATGGTTTCTCTCCTTTATATAACACCACTGCTTCTACTTTAGTGCCAGGGTGAATGCTTTTGGCCATGAGGCAGCTGGGCACCCAACAAGGGGAGAGATGGATCAGCACCAGTGGGAGCAGAACTCTGCAGGAGGCCAAAAAAGAAATTGGAAAAGTCCCCGTGCACTGGACCAGAGCTGGTGCTGCCCTGCCAGCAGAGCCCCTCCTGATCCTCTCTTTTCCTTGGCTTCCCCTCGATTGCCTGGTGCAATTCAAAGGTGTTGGCTCTGCTCCCTCAGCTTCTTCCTCACCCCGGGGAGGAGTTGCGTCTCTCGGCTGCGCGGGCCGTCTGCCACCGCTGCGGCGAGCCTGGCTGTGTAGGTGGTTGCCTCTTGCCGCTGCCGGAGCGTGGAGCCGGAGGCGCGGGGGAGCGAGCAGCGGGCTCTGCACCCCTCCTTTGCACTCCGAGGCTCCCCACGTTCAGCGGCGGTGAGCTCACCCTCCCGAGATGTTACCGTGCGGCGCACAGATGGCCTGAACAGTTTGGGGAGCAGACTCTCTTCATTTGTGTAAAGGCAAATAGGCTTTGAAGTGACTAAACTGCTACAGCAATAGTGACAGGGGAATTCAGATTTTTTTAATTTTTTTTTTTTTGGGGGGTGGTGGTGGTGGTGGTGTTTGTTCTTAGGCTTGGTTCCTTCGGTCGCAGCTAAAGGCTTTGGCACACGCGAGGAGATTCCTCTGCACGTTTGCGCTTCCCCGCTGGCATCCTGAGCTGCCTCTGACTGCAGTGGCTCCGGCGGCTTTGCTCTGAGCTGTGGCTTTGTGTCATGGTTTGTCCGACGTCTGCTGATAGTCACTGGGAAGGGGATATTGGCTCTCTATTGGGCAACTTCTTGTTCATTAAGGAGTTTATCAGTTGAAAAAGTCACTGGGGTGGAAAGAGCTATTTCTGGCCTGCGGAAAATCCCTGCCGTTTATTTTGTGAGCTAAAGGTCAACTTGGCAATCTCCCCTATTTAGATAAAATATGAAACCTTCCCTTCTCTGCTGTAAGCCTACACTTGCTAGACCACTTTTTAGTATTTCAGCGTGCCTGTAGGAGGGAATAATGGATCAGGGAGACTGGTGCTCTTCAGGTTTCTTGCTAACTTGGAGGCTTTACTCACATGCCTACCGTACGTGCAGAGATTGCTGCTGCCGACCACGAGCTGATTAAATGCGACTCATCAGAGTTAAAGAGAGCTTGAGATTACCACTGCAGCTGTGATCGGCTGGCAGGATGTGGCACAGCCCAAAATTCTAGTCAGGCTAAAATCAAATTAAAGTTTCCCAGCATGATATTTTAGGGGG
>NW_020799132.1:4666305-4682788 GCF_003259725.1 Athene cunicularia | reverse complement strand
GGAATAGAAAAGAGACGGAAAAAGAAAAACCCAAAACAAAAAAGCCCCCCACAGAGTTCATCTGGTGGATGGAGTTACATTAAGCGAATGGAAATTAAAGGCTTTTCGTAGAGATCTTCAGTATAATTTGATGGAAGACTTTAATTATTTCAAAGTGCCTAAGAAAAGGAGCTTGGAAAGATTTCGAGGGGGGGGGGTGAGCTCTCATAAAAATATCTCTCTTCGCAAGCGTTTTGAGCTGTTGTTGGGCTGAAAGACTGCTGTCAGCTCAAGAAGAGGGATTTGAAAATCCTGTGCCCCCCATCCTCCCCAGAGACCAATTCCTGCCTGAGTGGCAGTCAGTCTCGTAAGAGAAGGCCAGGGAGCTGTGAGGAGGCGGGTGAAGGAAGAGCAAAGGCTTCAGTGCTGCCAAGCAGCTCTCTTTATCAGCCTTCCCAAGGCACATAAGATGAAGAGGGCTCCTGGCCGTTAACGTGAGGACGGCGGGCTGTGGTTGATTTGGATCTCTCTTGGCGTTTTGGACAGTAGATCCAGAAAGAGCATCTTTCCCCTGGCACCCTGGGGAGATGGTCCATTGAAGTCATAATGCTAAAGTTGTCACTCATCCAATTCTTGCTTGGACAGCCCAGGAATTAATGGATCTTTGTCTAGTGTCCAGGTTGACATAAATTCAAGTATCTGGAGACTGGCCATTCTTTCCCTGGGACTTGGATGCTTTTCTGCTGTCTCCAGCCTGCTCACTTTCAGGCAGAAACGTGGCCTCTTCAGGCTCTGATTTCTCAATGTTTTCAACTCTTTCTCTTCCCCAGACATGCCGTTTTGAGATACCCCTCTCTATCTCCATGTGCACCTCTCTGGGAGGGTTCTCTGATGGTGTTACAGGCAGCGCTGGGGCAGGACCGTGGTTCTCACCACTGAGCCCATGGGCCCTGCCCGGTGCACGGCTGCTGCTCGCTGAGCTTCTGCTGGGCTGAGACTGGAGGAGGGTGGTCAAGGTTACATCAAGGAATGGTTTTGGCTGAACAGAGTGACCTAACTTAAAATGCCCTGAAAGACAGAGATTTTGGGTTGCTGTCCAGAGCTGCTCTCGCTCCTGCAGACGTGTGCTGAGCTCCCGGGCTGTGGCGGAGGATGGCAGTGAGAAACAGCAGTGGTTCAGTCAAACTGGGAGTCCTCCCTGATCTGCTTCAGCACAAGGGTTGTGTAGCACCGGGTATTTCCCATTAAACTTCAGGATGCTTTTCCTTGCCAGGTCTGTTCTCACCATCCCCTCTGAGGGTGCAAGTGGTCCTGACGTTGATTTGACTGCGTGGGGCTTTGTGTGTGCCCTACCAGAGCCTCGCCGTGCCCCCTCTGGCACGCAGCCTGTATGCCAGATAACGGCACTGCCCTCCTCTGCGGGGATGGTCTGGGGATAAAGGTATGGAAGGAGGTTGGAAGTTCGTATCAAAGGCGTTGGAAAAACATAACCAACTTGGATAAATAGGTGAGATGGGGAGAACAGCGGGATCCATTCCCAGGGACTGGGTTCTCTAGCAGTAGAGGGCAGGTGCTCATTTCTCCTGCTCGTTATTTTGGCAGATAACTGGCAAAAAGGCAGCATTGGTAGCCATGGGAGTGGAAGAAGGGGGATGCTCAGTTGCAGAGGGGAGCCAGGGCAGAAAGGACAGGCACGCATCTAACCGGCTGCACCAGATGAGCTGCCTTCACCTTCAGCAGCCTGTTGTCCTGAGTGATTGCTGCCAGGCCTGGGGAGCCATGGAGCTTGCACAGCTCATGGGTGAAATGGTCCCAAAGAGGGGGCCGTTGGGATAAACATCCGCGCCAACTATCTAGAGGAATGAACTCTGGTTTTAGGAGGCTCCAGTGACTGCAGAGTCATACAGCCTGCTTGCGAGGAGAGGGAGAAGGCGCTGCAACTTCAGTGAGAAGCTTGGTCTGAAGGAGCATCGTGTGTGTTCAGCCCTGATGAGCAGTTCCCTGGAAGTGCTGTCAGGAGAGGTCCCGTGGGCTGGTGCTTCTGAGGCTGTCCAGGGGCCGGAGTTAATCCAGCACTTCAGTAATTGGAAATTATGCACTGTTTATTACTGAGAATGTTGGTTTTGTTTTTTTTTTTTTCCTTTGGTGTGTCAAAGGCTTTATGCACTAATCGTTCTTTGCTGCATCTCCTCCCTAAAGCTGCTCTTGAAGGAAAAGGACTTTGTCCTGTGCACTTGGCCGGGCTCCTGCATGGTGTCACTGCAGAAGTTTGGGCTCTGCGGTTAACCATCTCTGTTGTGTCAGTATCTAACCACCTTCCTCCCACATCGCATCTCCGGTGCTCTGCAGGCGCCCGTGCTGACGCACGCTTGCGTCACTGGGTGAAATTAGAGTCCCTCATGAACCCCCGTGGGCCCCCGCAGACGACGTTCAGATCAGTGGCTGAAATCCAGGTGTGAAATAGCCTCCCTGATTCGCGTGTCGTCTCAGCAGAAGAGCTGCTTTGGTAGAATAGCTGGTAGAACAGCAGAGAGGTGGATGCAGAGAGCTTCCGAAGCAACGTGTCTTCAGGGCAGGGGCTATTCGTATCGCGGGAAGCAAGCGAGGTGATGGCGGTTGGTTTTGGTTTTAATTTAAGGGTCTATTTGCACACACCAGGCTGTCCTTGTTCTGTTAATAACGGCATCCGCACACTGGGGTCACCATCTGACTGCACTCTTTGAGGATTTGTTGTTTAAGCGACAGCATTTGTTGGGGGCTGCAGACAGAAAATGGCCCCCTAATGTTAGTGATTTAACTCCTGGCAAAGCAGGCTGAGCGATGGAGGGGAGGAAGAGCTGCCCCACGTGGGGCTGAGGGAAGGGCTCGGGCTGGAGGTCTGACGAGTGACGTCTCCTTTGTCCACCTGCAGAATGCTCAGTGTTATCTGTCCCTCTGGTTATCTGTCCCTCCGGGCGTTTGTCCCTCTCCCACCAGCCGTATCGAAGCTACTTTTGGAAGGGAGTAATGTGGGGTTGAGCATTAACAGCTTTTCTTTTGGGGGCAGGAGAAGATGCAGAGGCTGCCAGGCTGCCATTTGACAGCAGTTAGCAACAATCAGCTGGGCTGATGGCTACTGGGCAGCTGGAATAGCTGGAAGCCTGCTGGGTTCAAAACTGGTTCAAAATGAGTTGTGCTGAATCGCAAGCGCTCAAAACTTCCTCTGCTTGGAGTGTGTCAGAGCTGAAGTGAATCCCGGAGGGTGGGGGGAGAAAACCCAAGAGGTTCCTGTGAGCTGGGGAGGTGAGGCAGCCTGGTGTACAGTTTGTGCCTCGTGGCTGCGTTCGGTAAGCTCTGACGGATGATTTTCCCTATGTTTGGGGCACACATAACATCTTTCCCTTGTGGATTCCTCGGTGCCTGATGGGAATTGAGCTAAACTGGCAGTCCTTCCCTCTGTGGAGAAATCTTTCTCTCCTCTACTGGACTATTATTTCATGAAACTCGTAGAAACCGCTAGTTTTGTGAGTCTGCATCCCCATGAAATTCGGTTGGAAACTGGCCATCATATTGCAGGTTGATTAGGCACGGGCACATCAATGGGTGTTGAAAGCACAGCTGTGTAAGCCTCACTCTCCCTGGTGCTGTGACCAAACCAGAAGTGTCTGGATCAGAAAAAGAAAATTCCGGATGCCAGATGTCTGAGTCCTCTTGCCTCATCTGGCCAGACAGGCTCTGAATTTGGGCTGAAGGGTAACAGCTGCATTAGAACACGGTGCTGGATTTTGGATGGATTATAGGTCAAGATGCAAGCATTAAAGTTGGGCTAAGGCTGGTTAATGAGGACAATTTATGCTTATAGCCGGAAGAGAATGATGTTATCGGGCTTTTCAGAGTGCTCAGCGTGGGCATAACTTAGTCCCTTTGTACTTTCCTCATTTAACTGGAATTGATGTTAAGGCAGTGACGAGAACAACTGAAAAGCCAACTCTGGAAAGGGTTGGTCCTTGCTCAGTTTGGAAATTGGATATCGCTGATGAGGATGAGTGCTCTGGGAGCAGTTTTGAGAATGCTGCTAAGTCAGGAGCACAGACAGCCTGATTATAGCTAACTTGGAGCAACAGCGAGGCAAGGTGGTCAGAATGAATTTGTTCTGTGAACAAATTTGTTTTTCGCACTGGAGCGATGCCCTGTGCCTCTGCAGGCTCGTGTCTTAGGCTTTGTTAATGAAGCCAAGTGATCTTTGCTTGCTGTACGTTGAACCCCCCCGGATAAAGTCTGCAATCGTGGCATCATTCTGCTGCTTATATCACACAGAAAGGGAATTTTTTGCACTCGGGTAAGAACGGAGTAAAGGCCTGCTAAGTGTCTGTGAGATTTATCCCACTCTTCACGGTGATGTTAAAATACAGGCTCCGTTTGTATCAGTGGTGAAATTCTTTGCTGAGTGTGGGCTTTTACTCAGGGCTTTCCTAAGGCAGTTCAGGAGTGCAGGTCCCACTGTCAGAGATCTCCTCGGTGTAGGAGAGCTTCCATCTCCTGCAGGAGTGACTCTGTCCGGGCAGGGTCCCTGCAGGTGAGAGGACTGATGCCATTTGGCTTGCTGAAGGGAAATAACTGAGGCAAAACAATATCTGGAGCTGTCCAGGAATTCTGTACGTTATGGCCGTATCTGAAGCAAGGTGGGCAGATATTTGAGAAACGGAGGATAAGGTGGACACGGAGAAGTTATCTTGAGGCTTATATGGAACCTGAGTGGTACTTTGATCAAAAACGCTTCTTGTATCATCAGGCAAGCTGCTCCGTGCCTGTATTCCCCATTATGCAAAAGACTCTCCAAGCCTTAGGATAAATACATTAAAGGCCATGAGACAGAGAGAAGAGGATGGTGGGAGACAGAGAGATGCCGGATCCAAGACTGTGGAGAGAAGTCATGTCTCTTGCTGAATTTTTCTGTGTTGTCACGAGGGGAAAAGCTGAGCAGCCTTTTGACAAGGATGTGCGTGTGAAGATTTCTCCGGTCTTTTGCCCACTAAGGTATCGACAGGCCTAATAAATTTTCTTTTGTCAGCAAACATCACCTCTCTCCTGTCCTTTCACCATCCCCGCTACAAGGATGCTCCTCCCGCTGAGCCAGAAAGGTGAGGGCTCCTTTCCCAGGGAGCTCTTTAAAAAAATCTCTATTGGATTAAATGAAAAGCCAGTTCCCTCAGGCTCACGTCCTCTGCAGTGACCCGGTGAGGGAGGTCAGTAAATTCTGTGCCCCCCTCCACCCCCAGCATTGTCTACTTGCACTCATCTGGGTGGTATTTCTCATGTGGCCAGGACTCCCCTCGCTGCTCTGCTTGGTCTGGGATTTGGTGTGTTTTTGCAACAAGCAGGGGACAAATGCCAGCGCCGCCCGTTCCCCTCCATCCCTTCGGAACGTGGACGTGTCATCTGGGTGACACAATAACACTGCACCTCTGGGTGACACAAATACACTGCACCTCTGGGTGACACAAATACACTGCACCTCTAATTGGATGCTCTTTGGTGTTAAACTGTTCATCAAACGCATAGGTTTCTGGTTGGAAATCTTTTTTTTTAATGTCACTTATGCTACAAGCAAGATTAAAAGCTTCTCTCATGCAAATTAGTGCCTGTTCAATGCCACATCTCTTACCAGTTTGGACTCTGGTTCTGCTTTCCCGTGAAGGACTGTTTGTTGCTACAAGTCGCTCCGTTACTCCAGCACCTCTCTTTTGCATATGGTTGTCGTGTGCAGCTCTGCTGTTGCACGTCTGTGCACCTCCTAACTCCCGCGTTTTCCTTGCGTACCTTTAGTTTTGCGGGTTTCCCTGCTCTCCGGGGCAGACTTTTCTCCTCTGCCTGCTCTCAAGCTCAACCCTTATGCTTTCTTGGGCGTGTTCTCAGCTTGGCATCTGTCTCCTTTCCCACCTCCTTTCAAATGCGTGTGCTTATTGTCTTCCAAATGACACCCCAAAATTCTCGCTCCATTAAAATATACGAACCAAGTCTTACAAATATCATTTTCAGCCCCTCACGGATTACCTTCTTCTAGTCTGAAAGTGCAGGCTTTTTGAGCTTGTATGTATCAAAATGTTCTTTGGGTGATAGATGGCAGATTAATCTATCTATTTCACTTACAATTTTGGCAGCTATAAAAAGAAGCAAAACTAGCTTTTTGACCATAAAACACTTCTTGCGGGTTGATTTGGTAGAGGCTTCTTTGTTTTCCTTTCTTTTTCGTCTTGAATCTGCCAGAGACTTTAAGTGAAATAAATAGATTAATCTTCTTTCTGTAGCTCAGAGATCAGGCTGATGCATTTAAGAGCTTTTTCTCCCCCTAGACTTCTGATATGTTCACAGATCCGATTCGTATTTTAGGACTTCCTTCATGTGTAGAGAGACTCAATGGTAGCAGTAATTCTTCGCTAACGGAAAATAGGGGTTAGTGCTTGTTGGATTTCTTTTCTTCTGAGAGAGCTAAAAATTTTCCATCAAAGCATTTTTGATAAAAGGAAATTTTGTGGAAAAATATCAGTCTTTGGTGGAGGGGGGGGGGGGAAACGTCCGAAATCTGAAGATCTTCAGAAGTTGGTATTTTGCAAGACCGTGTGTCTTCAGGAAGGTTCAATTGCTGTGAGCCAAACTGCTGAAAGCAGATTTCCCAAAGTATATGTACTTTTCAAAACAGAACTGTGAAAAAGTGTGGCGGAACTGGAAAAATCATTGCTTTTGAGGCGGGGGAAAATGGATTTCTGAGCACCTCTGTTTTCTGCGGTGAAAGGGTATACACTGAGTGTACGGAGGTCTCGTGGAAAGGATTTCTTAAAGCCCTTCATCCTGAACACAGTCCTTGGCACGTTCTAAAGCTGGGGGCCTGGTGATTTTTTTTTTATTATTTTTTTTCTTCCAGCATGTGCATCACCACTTAGTGAGGAATAGGCGAGCAAGTTTGAAGGCCTGAAGGTTTAATGCCATCCGGGTACTTGGGTCTTGTGCTGCCCAGGGAAAGGGAGTTTTGATAAATCGTGTGGTGTGTCCGTGTCCTCTCCTGGCACAGCACTGGGAAAATGGAGATGCCTAGTGATCTGGCTGCCTAGTGATCTCCAGCCATTTGCCAGATGAATTCTTTCTCTGGCCTGCCCTGTAAGGTCGATGTTTGACCTTGGTAGAGCTTGGACAGAGGCTGCCTCACCTCAAGCCAGGAAGAGAGCCAGTGGCACAGTAGGAAATGGCACCAGGGTTGCTTCTGCACTTGCTCTGGCTCTTCAGCCTTACTTTATTCTTGGCTCTTCTCACGCCCATACACAAGACCCAAGAGAGAGCAGCATTTGGGCTGAGCTGCATCCTGCCACCTGCTTTCGAGGAAGGGTTTGACCTGGGGCTGTGTGTACCCTGAGTGAAAGGCAGTTCCTTTGCATTGCCATGTTTGCTGTGTGACCGGAGTGTTGCCGAGGGATATTTTCTGCAAGAGAGCCGATGTCCACAATTGAACACGGTGGCTTGTTCCTGGTTCACATGTTTGTGTTGGGTTTGTTCTCTATCAGAACAAACCTGAAATTTCAAACCTCCTTTTTTAAAAAAATCTATTTCTTAATGTAAAACAATTGTTGGTTTAAAGGCTTTTTCCCAGTTAAGCTTTTTATGAACCCAATGCTCTGACTGTTTTTATTCATTCAGGGTCCCCCAGACCTCCCTGCAAGAAGAGAGTTGTTGAGATTCTGCTCACCCAGGAGTTTCTCTGTGCCACCTCAGCTGGAGAGATCAGTTTGTGTTTCCCCTTCCAAAACCACTCTCTTTTGCCTGGCTGCGTACGGCGTGCGGTGCAAACGAGCCGCTCTCTCCCTCCCCAGAGGTGGTTTAATGGAAGTGATGACCCACAGAGTGGGTAGGAGTCTTCTGCTGAATAAATGTGGCATAATGTTTGGTACGAGAGCCCTGGCCTCTTCGTAGGGGGGAAACGGCTGGTGTATGGCTGTGCCCTGAGGCTTCTGTGAGTGCCAGGTGTGGGCAGGTAAAAAAAAAAGCTTTTCTCGCTGCTTTTTTAAATGCTTTGGAGTCAAACCTGTCCAGAACCTTTATCCAAGGAAAAGAGCTCTCAGCCTTGTAACTGTTGTTATCAGTGTGCTTAAAATGGTTGGAAGATGGAGGTGATGTCACGACACCCAGCTCTTAGATCAGGGGAGCAGTGCTGGTGTGGACAACTCTGGCCCCTCTTTAATGGCAGCTTGCTGTCCTTCTCAGTGGGAAGAAAATCTTGGCTTTCTCCTTCCACCTACAGACACTCCCCTTCCCCCAGGCTTGTCGTGATTTTTCCTTTAAGATAACAGCTTCAAGCCAATTAAGAGTGTCTGAAGTGGGTAGAGCAGACATCGCTGTGTGAGACCACAGCGCTTTTAACTGCTATTGTTTGTTAATAAAAATAAATTGTGGGCACCAGGGAGGGAGCAAATCCCACATGAGCTTAGTTTTCTCTTTTTATCGTTGTTTTCCCAGTGAGAAGTGACTTGTCACAGCCAGTGAGGCTTTTGGCTGATGAGCTCAGGGGGGTGGGATGGTTCGGGACGGGACTGGTCCTGCAATGCCCTTGCTTGTGTGTCCCCCATCTCCTTGGCTTGGCCACTCTGAGCACGGTGTCAATTGTTGCTTATAAGCTTTGACACTGGGCTGTGAACTGGAGGGGACAGAGGCTTTTCTGTGCCTTCCAGCAGGACAGAAAGACAGGGGACATCTGCACGTGGACTGCGTCCTGTTGTGTGCCCGAAGGGCTTTGTCAGTGTGGTTGTACCGGCCAAAATTTCCCAGTAGAGAATCAGCTTAAACTCATTCCTAGAATAAAATAAGCTGCCCCAACAAATGAGCTTTAATGCTATCAAGTCGATGTCTGTAATGGGACTTCTGTAAACGTGGCTCTGAGGGGGCAGGTGGGGTTTTCACACTCATAATTCACTTGGCTGTGCCAATAAAGCTTTCGAGTATCGACCGACCCTGGGGGGCCTGATGGGGGGTGACAAGCGGGTAATTGAATGGAGATGTCCTGTCGGCCTGAAACTGGAACTGCTCCCTGTGTTCACAGGTGTGTGGTTGATAGTGCTGGGGAAAATCTAACTTTGAGATAGCCGAGTCTATATGCAGCTTGTGTGAGGAATTAGGATGGGTACGTATGGCTTTTATCTCTAAGCAATGATAGAAAAAGTTGATCAGGCTTTGCTAATGCCGGGGAGGATTGAGAAGGGCGAGACAAGAGAGAACTCAGGATTGTGGAGAGAGAAAGTTAAAGAAAATAATCCACAGGAATGAGAAATGTCAGGAATACATTTGCCCTTCTGCTTCACTGCCTCCAGAATTCTTTTCTCCTTGAATTTTCTTGCTTCTTTTTCTGGAAGTCACGAAGGGGGGAGGGAAAAAAAAAAAAGAGAGATAAAAGAACTCTGCTGGGAGAATTTAAAAAAAAAAAATCCGTTTTATGTATCAGCTGAGCAGGTGTTTATCACTAATATCACCTTCCCTTGCATCTCACCTACTCTGGTGCTAACTGAATGACCGTCACGGAGCTGCGCTGTCGCTGTGGCGTGATGGAGGGTCGGAGGTCCTTTTATCCCCCTGATATGTGGGGAAGAGAGATACCAGTGCTCCGTCTCTCACCTCAGATGAGTTCATCCCTGGCAAGCTACGGCACGAATGTCGTGAGGACAGTGCGAGAAGAGGAAAGGCATGGTGGCTGAAACTAAAGCAGACTCCTTAATGCTGATGGAATCTAAAAAGGAGACATAGTTTTTATAGGAACATAGAAATTGCTAGACTGGAACAGGGCTGTGCCTCATATTGTTAACTATCCTTTTTTAGCGCTAGCTGCTTCCAGAAGCGGTGTGAGGAGGCTTGCCCCAAAGGGCGATTCTTCTAACCCTCAAACCCGGGGAGTTAGCCAGTGCCTTGCAGCATGAGGGGTTTACATGCCATCCAAAAATCTTATTTTTCTCTGTTTTTTTTTTTTTAAAAAAAAAAAACCCACCCACTTTAATATTGTAATTCTCGCTATTCATTCTCTTTATAAATGTCTGAGCCTTCTCTCAATCTTACTGAGGTTTTGACTGCAACAATACCTAGTGGTAATGATTTACCCATGCTAATTATGCGTTTTGCAGAGGAAAACATATTGTTCGTAGCTTTAAATGGAGTGATTTTTCAGTTTAATTGAACTTACATCTTTGTATCCCTGGGGCAGGCTTGCAATTTAGTTCCTCCCCTCCCCCTGAGACACACAGGCATTTTCTCAAGCCCGGCAACAGTCACTTGTTGAAATGTTTTTCAGGTTCCTTCCCTCTTGTCAGTTCCATTTAAATTTGAGCCTCTCTGCAGATGAAGCTTTGCAAAAGGAAATAGCTCTCTTTGCTCGTCGAAAGAATGAAAAAGGCTCCGTTAAGTTGTTTGTTGATATTTTCTGACAGTTTTTCAGAATTCCTTGCTGTTCTGCAGCTGTTAAATTTGTTGTTTCAGCTGTGAGGATTACTCTAGCTTTGCTTGAGCTGCATTTTCTCACCATTCATCGAGTCTTCTGGTGATGCACAGAAAGATCCATCAACACCAAAGCCACCTCCAAACTAGCGCTTGGGTAGAAGTCTGCCTCCCGATTGCCTGGATAAGATTGAAGTTGCTGCCAATTTTTAAAGGGTGTTTGTGGTTTCTCAGTGAGCTTGCAGACGATGGCGTGGGGGTTTTTGCAGTAAAAGTAAATGGAGGTTGCACCAGGATAAAGCAGACGTTGGGGATTTCGAAAGCCTGGTCCTGGCACTGCCTCCCCAGGCTGTGGAAGCGAAGTGCCAGTGCAGCTGGAGATGCTGGGCCCTGTCTTGTTGGGATGCAGCCCATCTCCAGGGCTCCCCAGCTCGCTGGGGCCAGATGGGGCAGGGCAGGTGGCAAACAGATTTTTGCAGGGTGGAAACATTCTTTGGAATTGTGAGCAGAAGTAGCAATGCACTTGGATTTCTCCAGTGCCTTTGGCAGGTTGGGCAGAGGGAACAGGAGGGGAGGCTGAGAGGTGGCTGGTGTTCGGGGATATCTTCCTTATCGGTGTGGCAACTTCAGGAGAGTTTTCGTCTGTGATTTAACATTTATTCTGCCTTTTGGCTTCTGCTGCGTCGTCTAAGAATTTTTCTGCAAAAATCTCAAAATATCAGGAAGATGTGGCAATAGCAACAAAGAAGAGTACCATCTCACACGGTCATTAAAAATGTATAAGTTGTTTCAGAAGCGAGTTGCTTCCTCTGAGAAGCAAATCGTCTATAATTCTGCTTGGTATTTAGAGACTTTTATCTCCAGAGAGAACTCGGTATAGTTTTGATTTTTTTTTTTCTCTTGAATTTTCAGAGCTAAAGATGAAAAAGGGCTTAACAGAAAAAGAATTACATGCTTGTGCTGTGCAGAGAGAAGCCAGGGGCCAGCTCAGGATCCATCAGCTCTTCAGCAATTCACGTACCACCCTGAAGGACCTAAGAAACTCTTTTTCTAGCCAGCCTGCTCCTTTTGGGGGTAGCAGATTCAGACTGCTTTATAAACAGCTGTCTGTCAAACAGCCTCACTTGCTCTCATAGCACACTGTCAGCACAATAAAGAGGAACCATTAAGGCAAGAGCTGTAAATGTACAGGCTGACGTGTTCTTGACGGAACCTTTAGTAAAGGAAGTTGGTTTGATTTATTTCCAGCAAACTGTGGTGAGGATGAGTCTGGGATAAGTCATCTTCACATGCATAAGAATTAGTGCGGCAAGTTGCTGAATATCCTTGTTCTCTTAAGTGTTTTCTTGGCTTCTGAGGCTTTCTGCTTGGTGGTGTGTGAAAGAAGAATGTTACTGCCTTCCCTCTCCGGGTGGAATTTCGAGCTGGGCTGGAGCCGATGCCCCAGTGGTACCTACGATTCGTTGGCACACCTGGGCAGAAGGCATGTTTTGCAGCTTCTCGTGGGGAGATGAGAGTCGGACGGGTGAACCTTGCAGCTGTAAGGAGGCAAAAGCTGCTGGGAGGATAGCTAGCTCAGCGAGGCGAAAATTCCCCTACAGTGATGGGGTTTGAACTGCGTTTACTACCCCTTTGTGCCTCAATTTAGAGAGTAGAAGGCAGGAGGAACTTGGGGACTGGGGAGATGAAGACAGCTGTGAGGACTGAAACACCTCTTTGTTCCTCTGAGAGTAGAAACCTTGATGTTAGGCTAGGAGGAAAAATCCTCTCATCCTGCATCTTGAATTCCACTGTCTGTTCCCACTGCTCGGTGGTGCAGGTGGGGAAGTGGCCCTGTGTTGTGCTCCCTGGGTATTTTGCAAGCACCTCCATCAACCAGATGGTCTGTGGCTACGGGTCGTAGGAGCCTGTGTAGTTCTGCTGGTGGTGAACCCCAAGGTGTAGTTCTATTGCTGACAGCTGTTCCCTGGGTTCGTGCTCAAAAATCAAAGTACTGGGAAGCCGTTCTTAGCAGTGGGTAATGCGTTAGGTGAACGCAGCATCCCTCTGTGCTCCATGTTCTAGGTAATTACAACCCTGCCGCTCACGTAGTAGAGCACAGCGGGTGCCCTGTATTTATTATTTAGCTTTGCTATTAACTCTAAGCTGGTGATGCAAAGGCAGCTGCTTCTCTGGGAGTCTCATTAATTCGCCTCTTCATGAAACCGGGCTGCAAACAGGAGAGGTGGCCGTGAGGTCTGTCCCTTGGAGCTGGAAGTCACAGGAGCCTTTCCCAGACCTCGGCTGTTCGTAGTTTGCCTGGAGTCGTTGCCCTTGTGCAGTTTCTTTGCAGAGTCTAACATGAGAATCACCCGTTCCAGCGTGGTGATCCCGTAGCACTTTGGCGGAGACCAATGGGGATGTTAACTTCATCATCCTCCTCGAACGGCAGGCAGACATTTCCCTCCGCTACTTTGGCTGGAAGCTGTTGTGTTTGTTTTTTTTAAATCTGAATTTCCTTGCCTGAGTCCAGAGGCACAGTTAGGCTCTGCCCTGCTTTTCCCTCGCAGTAGCTGCCTTTTAGATGCAGATACAAAGTGTTTGCTGCAGGTGGGATCGCTGCATTTATCTGAACAAAGGCATGATCTTAAAACTTCTTGCCAGATGACATTAGATGGATGTGACCGATGTTATGGAGGAGAATGCACGCTGGTGGAGGAGGCGGCTGGCGGGGAGTGTAGCCAAAGGCTGTCATCTCTCTGTCCCTCCCAGAGGAACAAGCTCAGCACTGTGGCGGGGAAACCTCCTTTAGCGCTGACATCTTCTTGCATCTCTGACCTTTGTGTGTGGTTGCTTCTCTTATTCCTTCTCATGTTGTGTGAGAAATCTGAGTGTTGGCCCCGCCTTTCCCTCAGACCAAGCTGTACCCCATGCGGTGCCGTTCCCTACGCCCCTCTTGGCAGGGAAGGGTCCGTCCAGGGAAGGAATGAAGACGGGGAGGGGACACCCTGCTAAGGATGACGGTGCTGTGCGAAGCATCAAAGGTTTCAGCGATTTTCTGGTACAAACACCTGTTGAGTTGCTCTTTTGAGCGAAGAGGGGACGTGTCAGTGGCTGGCAGACTGCAGCAGGGCTGTGGTGGGGAAAGAGCAGGGATGAGCAATGGCTGGTCTTCTCAATCACATCTCAAGTTGTGTTTGGAGCCTTTCTCTGCCCCTCTCCCTCCGATGGCTCTAGTAGCATCTTCTAGACTGCCTTGGCCAGGCAGGAGAGGGCAGTGGAGGAGAAAATAGGCAAAACGCATCCGAGGTTCTAGATCAGATGCTTTGCCAGTCGAGATGTCGTTGTTAATCGCCGCTGGCTGGCAAGGGCTGTTCAGGATGTTTTTTACACTGTCTGATGGGGAGCAGCTGAGGGAACTGGGGGGGTTCAGTCTGGAGAAGAGGAGGCTGAGGGGAGACCTCCTGGCCCTCTGCAACTCCCTGCCAGGAGGGGGCAGAGAGGGGGGATGAGTCTCTGGAGCCAAGTAATGAGTGATAGGACAAGAGGGAATGGCCTCAAGTTGTGCCAGGGAAGGTTTAGACTAGATATTAGGAAGGATTTCTGTGCAGAAGGGGCTGTTGGGCGTTGGAATGGGCTGCCCAGGGCAGGGGGGGAGTCCCCATCACTGGGGGGGTTGAAGAGTCGGGCTGAGCCAGCGCTGAGGGATCTGGGGGAGTTGGGAACTGTCAGGGGGAGGGTCATGGTTGGGCTGGAGGAGCTTCAAGGTCTTTTCCAACCTAGACAATTCTGTGATTCTGTGAAGTGAGACCTAAAAGAGGAAACTAAGACTGTGAGTCTTTGGAAGTGGCTTTGGACCCGATCCTGTGCGCCACTCAGGGTGCAGACCTTGAGCTCCATGAGGTTCCCCCTGCTCCTCTGTCTCAGCAGGGGAGGGTTGAGAGGGGATGTGTGTGTGTGTGTGTGTGTGCGCGCGTGACCTCAGCGCTGCAGCGCCAGTTCCACAGCCTGGGCTGTAATACCCCGGTGAGTGAATTCGACGTGATCCTGCTGTTTTGTGAATAACTTGGAAAGTTTTGAAATAACTGCTTCAAAGTGCTCAAATGATACGTTGCTCCACAATCTGTCTCTGCTGCTGCCAACGCTTCTAAGTAACCAATTTACCATGCGCTTAACATTTTAGGGCTTTTCCTCCCTAGGTATTACTCTGTAACTCCAGCTAAAAAAAAAAAAAAAAAAAAGAGGAAAATTGCCACTGCCCTTCTCAGAGGTGGCTAATGATCTCCAGGTGTTTTTTTGGCAGCTTCTGCTTTTTAAAAAAACGTGTTGAGCACACAACTTCTGAAATCGGGATGCTCTTCAGATGGGCAACGGACACGTGAACATGCGGTCCCTCAATTTTCTTGAACGGAGAGAATTTGAACTCAGAAGAGAGGGCTGCTGCTGGGAGCTTCCTGAGGGAGATGCCGTCCAGAAACAAGCCACAGGGGCTGGAGATACGCAGGGGCTCCCTGCTCAGCCCCTGCGTTGCCTTCGTTTCTATGGCCACGTCTCAATATTTCTTCTGCCTCTTTTCGCCATCTGTAAAAAGGGGATAACCCTTCTGGGGAGTGCTGAGATGAGATGGCAGAAGTCTAAATGTAATCTGAAAATAGCTGAATTGAAAAATTGCAAGTTAAAAGCTACGTCTTTCTCGAACAAAACTCCTGGTAACTTCAAAGGCAGATTAAAGAATTTGCCTGTGTCAGGACTTCAATATTTGGCCCAAGAATTAGACAAATGGAATAGTGGGAGAATGTTTGCCAGAAAATTGGAGAAGGGAGAGATAAGGTAACAGATTAAATACTCAAAGTCAGCATTTAAGGACATTGCTGCCTGTGGAGATAATTTTATCATCTTGAGGGACAACCATTTCTCCTATAAAGTAGAATTTACCCTCTACGTAGCTGTTTAAAATGATATTCGTTAAAAATTTAAGTGTGCTGTGGGAGCCTGCTGTGGGGCAACTGGTGTCAGTATCTGTACTACTGACAGGTTTGTGGATTCTCCACTTACTGCTCTTCATTTTGACAGCGTTTGGACTTCGAAAGTTAGACCTGTGTGTTGGGAGCGGTGTTACACTGTAAGAGGAAAAAAAAGGGTCCTGCTCTTGTTCATGTTCTGAATGCTCTCGTACATGACACGAAGGGAAGGAGCTGGGGCTGGAGCAGTGCAGAGAACTGTTCTCTAGTTTGGGGGCCGAAGCGACAGTCTGTCTCTGACTCCCATCCCTCAGATTATGTTGTGGTATGAAATTGTTTTGTCCTATCCTAAAACCAGAAGTCAGTATTATATTATAAGTTGCAGGCTGCTTTAAGTAAAAAAAAAAAAAAAAAAAAAAGTGACTCAGTATTGATTTCCACTTGTTTTTGTGGAAATGCTAAAAATGCCAAAATGAAATATTTGGACTTTTCCTTGTGTTTCTTTTCCATTTTTTTTTTTTTGTTGTTAGAAGCTCTTCGCCCAGTTTGACTCCAGTTCCTGAATAATTCATAGTCTGTAAATAGCTTCCTCCTCCTCCTCCTTTGGTAAATAGACTCTTTGTCCCAAGGGCTTGGCAAGCTCGGAGCAGTGTCATCCTGCTGAGTCGCTGGTTCAAGAGCCGAGGTGCTCAGTGTGCCGTGTGTTCTCTCTCTGCAGAGTTATGTCATGCCCAGACCACCAAAGGGCTCCATGAGGATTTATAGAAGATGCCCCGTGTCTTGGCGCCTCTGGTGCTCCTTCTGCTGTGGCTAATGAAGCTCGCTGCCAGCCCCCATTCCCTGAGGATCGGTGAGTACTTGCTCTGCCTTGCATTTAACCATCCTTCCACTCATGGTTTGGGCTACTCTGCAGAGATGTGCTCGGACAAGGGAAGCCAAGCCTTGCCTGGGGTGGCTGGGCTTCGTCGTGTAAATGAAATGCAGTTTATATTGAGCGACGCGTTTGCATTGATTTTTACGGTGGTGTTGTAACCTGATGGGAATCTCTTTCTGTATAAATTTGAAGTGAAATCCACTCCTCAAAGAGGCAGTGAGGAATAAAACTTGCCCCCCCCCCCCCC
>NW_020799132.1:4637978-4666255 GCF_003259725.1 Athene cunicularia | reverse complement strand
CCCCTTGATGCTCTCCTGAGCTCCACCCAAAAGGAAGTGTTGTTTTTTTTTTTTGTCACAAATTTATTTGTCCCTATGCTGTTGAGCAATGAGTGTTTGAGCCCAAACTGACCCTCCTTAAGCCGTGCTACGAGAACGTTAATAACCCCGGAATGCTCCATTTGTAGGAGAGTCTTATGCATCTGGTCTCCTTTGGGCTTTATTTAAGCGTTCAGGACGAGGCACTGTCATCCTCGCTCGCTGCCTGTGCGGATTAGGGAAAAGAAATGCATCCAGAAACCTTGTAATGAGACTTGCTCCATAGTATTGACACTTTGCTCTGTTGTTTAGGAAGGAAACTGCTTTACCCGACTGTTCTCTCTGGAGTTACTAGCTGGTTTTATTAACTATTTGTTGCAGATAACAAGCTAATCTATTCCTGGCCCCCTTTGCAACTTTCGCAGGTGACACTTGAAGTAAAATTACTTCTCCCCTCTTCTAGTGGAGAACGGAGCCGCACAGAAATATAGCGAGGGAGGGTCTGTGCTGGCGGGAGTCTGGGAAGGGTAGCTGGGTGTTTTATATCCCCAGCATCTGTGATTCATGTGGAGCACTCATGCTGCATAGTCTCAGCTCCGCAGACTACATTTCATGCTGGTCGGCAGATCCTCCACTTGAGCCAGCTGATGGGGATGGGGAAGGATGGTTTATTACCAGGATGCTGAAAGTGAAAGAGCCTTCATTATGCTTTTTGCTCCGGCCATCTCCTCCTTTAGGGAAAGTCCTGTGGCTGCTCGGGGGTGTGCAGGGAAGGGGAGCTCCCCTGGCAGCGCACTGGGCTGCAAACCAGTCTGGGAGCTGGCGCGGATGTCCACCACCTCCCCAGTGCAACCCAGGGTGAAATGGGAAGGGGTTTGAGGGGGATGGGGCTGTGCTTTTGTGCTCCTGGCTGAGGACTGGAAATGAAAATCTACGCTGCACTGTGCTGGGGGCAACTACCAGGCGGGATTGGCTGCTGCCTCCCATGTCGCAGCTCCGTGCAAGCTCAGGGGCTCCCGAAGTGGAGTTGGTGGTGGCTGTTGTGAGGTTTCATCAGTGCTGACCCCTGAGGGCAGGCAAGAAGAAGCCGGGGTGTCTGTGTGTCCAGGGGACACGTGAGCAACTGCGATGCTGGTAGAAAATCTGTCTCCCTCCATCTGTCCAAATACTAGTTTTGTCTTCCACTGCTGGGTGAAGGAGATCTTGAGGTGCTGCTAGGGCCTGAGGGCACCTCCATAATAGAAATTCCTCACACACTTGATCACAGGCATGGCTCGCATGTTCGGGTCCCTTGTGCAGGGACGCACGGTGGTGGAGAGCAGAGCACGTGCTGGTTGAACGTGCAGCTCTTCTCCTCGGCACCGTGTGCCCGCCGAGGGCTGCAGGGCTGGTGGTGAGGCTGCTGTGCAGGGTTACCCAGCAACACCCTGCCAGGGCTTTGGTCTCCATCCCAGAGACCGGTGGTTTACGACTCTCTCACACTGAGGTCATGCTCTCTTGGACCCGTCTCTCCAGTTTAAAATCTTCATGCATTTAGGGATTCTTTCCTTTTGGCTTCCCGTTGCAAAAATGATTGAGCTGCTCCAGACATAGCTGCTCGTAAAACTCAGCCCACTGCTGCCCAGTCCAGGATGGAAATGCTGGATCTCCTTAGCCTGCACAGGGCAAGGCAGTGGAAATCTGTCTGTTGAATCCTCCTAGGACGGAAGAACTTGTATTAGGATGTTGCAATGGCAGCGCAGAAGTCAAGATTTTAAAGAAGGACTAATGTGGGTGAGGGAATGGGAAGGAACTTTGCCAATCCTTCTAAAAGGCACTGCAGGTCATGGCTTTGTGACAGATCGTGTTAGATCTACGAGTGGCTGGAGACCCTGTAGTCAGGTCCCACGTGTCTCCAGTCACCTCTTACCTCCTGAGAGTGGGACACCAGCAGTCGTGACCTTGGACTCAGCTGATTCCCAGACATGAGCCAAGGCAAGAATTTACTGAGGGAGGGGAGGCTCAGGTTAGTACATATCTACTGCTTTTGCTTTGCTCATGGCCTTGGAGCGGACTTCTCTGAAATGATGCCTGAAGCAGATGGGCAAAGAGCTGAGGAGGGGGTTTGGGGTTTTGGTTTTGTTTCTTCAAGACACAGTTTTATTTTAACAATATCTGCAGAAAAAAAAAAAGTTAATAAAAATAAAGTGCAAAATAAAAGGAGAGAAAAAATATTACTAGCAGCTCTGAAATCATTCCCAAATGCATGCTTTTGGCAAGGCAGGAAGATATGTTATCTAGCAACATAAATCAATGCACTGCATAGAAAAAGAAAACAGACCAGCACGAACGTTTAAATATTCAACGAAAATGCGAGCTAACTTTTAAAATAATTCTGAAAGCCATCTGGTAATGGACCACTCCAATGCACAGTTTTATGATTAGTAATGTGAGGTGAACACTGGCATTGTCGTGTCTGGGTTCTTCACCAAGTTGCTAGAAGAGATTATTGCCTGCGGCGCTTGGCTTCCAGGGTAGAAGGCGGCACAGTGGTGCTGAGTCAGGGGCACTTGGCTCTTAAACTAAGCACTGAGCTTCCCCGCTGCTGCTTTCTTGGGGTTTCGGTTGGATTTGGGCCCTGATATTTCTCAGTGGAGATTCTAGGCAGCAGATTGCTTAATCTTTATGTACACAGTGACAGGAAGTTTTGCTAGCCTGGACAGGACCAGCAGTCAGTGTTGCATTGCAGAGAGCTTTGGAGGCATCATCTATGCAAAAAAGTGAGCAGAATATAGGCTACAGGCTGACCTTCCCCGTGCCTTTGGCATACGTAGGAACAATCTGTAGACTATCGTATGCTCTATTTCTCTCCTTGATACACAGGAAAAAGCATTAGTGCAAACTTTTTTTTTTTTCAGCCTTAAACTCTGTGTATTCCCTTCTGATCCCATCCTGGAGAAAGTCTCCTAGCTCAAATTGTTCTGGAGACCTTTGTGGGGAAAAACACTGACCCACATAATTTACCCAAATAGTGTTTTTTTTCCTAAGAGCGTCTTACCAGTCTTTCCCTCAGTCTTTCCCTCAGTCTTTCCCTCAGTCTCAGTCTTTCCCTCAGTCTTTCCCTCAGTCTTTCCCTCAGTCTTTCCCTCAGTCTTTCCCTCAGTCTTTCCCTCAGTCTTCTGCTCAGTCTTCTCGTCAGTCTATTTATCAGTCAACTCACCTGGTCTGTTTTGGTGAGGCCTTACCTCCCAAGATGCTCAACAGTTGACTGTGATCAGGGGATGAAGAAGCAGGAAGGAATGGGCACGTTCTCAGAAGTTTTCCAGAGCTCCAGGAGGTATGTAAGGAATTGCCTCAAGACATCTTGTAGCCCTTGAAAGAGCCAATGTATGTCCTAACAAAGCATCCCGGGAGAAAAAAACCCCAATAGTTGGTGCTTGCCCAACACGTGCTTCTTGCATCCATCCGCACCAGAAGCACGAAAGGCATCAGCTGTCTTGCAGGGGGAGGCAAGGAGAATGGCCGGTGCAGCGTGCTGTGGGCCAGTATCTCCCCTAGCTCTGGTTTCCTCTGGCGGCAGAAGTAATTCTTGGTTTGTTTTTCGTTTGTTCACTCATGCTCAATAAAGTGTCGGGGAATTTACTTCAGGTATTTAACGAATTATTTACTTGGGTGTTATAGAGCAGACCGTCAGAGCCCCGAACTGGTATTCTCTTGCTAGAGTCATTGGGTGTACGAACAGCTCATTTAAAATTCATATACGAGTCAAAGTTGTAGTTTATACGTGGCATTGCCCTAACTAGCAGTAGGCTCGGTAGCACTGGCACACAATCTACTGACAAAATCCTTGCAAGGCCTCCTGAAGCTCTTTAAAGTGCTCTTTTCTGTAACCACCTTGGTCTGTCCAAGTACCTTCCCTCCCTCTACCTTTTGCAAAAATTCACACAAAAAGCAAGATGCAGCTCTGACGCTTAGGACATTTTGTTTGGTGAAACTAGGGTTGTTCTACCCCATGCCCAGTGAAAATACATTCACCGCTTGCTCAGCTGGTAACTGAAGCAATCTGCACTGCTGTCCCAGGGCTTGTGGCAGGGTTTCATCCACCAGAGAAGCATTGTGTGATCAAAGTCCACAAATCCAAAGTGATGGTGGAGTGTCACTAGAAGTGCCAGCCGGGGACATTTGTCCTTGTTTCTAGTCTTGTTTCCAAAAATCTGGCATACCTAAAGGGGCTGTGAATCTCCTACATCTGCTGTGACTGTGGAACTGTAATGTCAAGAAAATGTTCTTGGGATGCCCCAGAGGATGTGGAGTCGTGGGAAAGCACTGGCATTCAGCTGTGCGTGCTGAAGCATGTGGGGAGAGGCAGATTGGAGACATGCATCCATCTTTTTCCGCATCACCGCGATGGTATGATGCCCCTCTATTTCCTACCTGTCACCCAGTCACAGACCTGTGTAGCGGAGCATCATTTATGTGGCCTTGCATCCCTGTGTTTTTACCCTCCTGAGGTGTTTACGATACTGAGCTTCTCTCATAGTGAGCTGAAGGCCCCGTAGCTGCACAGCGTGCTTCTGCCCTGTCCCGGGCAGTTTGTACCTTGGCGTGTCTGAGCCGGAGGGCTGAAGCAAGGATGAAGCACTGAGCATTAAAAATGTGTAAGGCAAAAATGAGCGATAATGGCAATGAACAGAACTGTGGACCGCTTAATTCAGCTTCCCCAACTCCCAGAGGATATACATAATTCTCCTAAAGGCACCGCAGAGAAGATCCCACAAGGCAGCACGTTATTTAGCGTTAACATTTTAAAGGGTGATGGTGCCACTGGTGATGAAGGTGCAGTCAGTTCCCTGGATGCTGTAGAAGAAAAACGGCGATGTCAGCTGCTGTGGGCAGGTACAAATGCTTCCTCCCAGGGGCACGGTCTGAGATGGGGAGAATCATGACTGTGCCCTTTACGGCAGGCGGGGAGGGCTGTGGCTCTGTGGTGGGTTGGCCTGTGCCAGCCCCAGTACCCCGCTCTCCTGCTGGCTGACGTGCCTTGAACCTCCCCTTCCCTCGCCTGTGCAGAGGCAGGGGAGTGAGTTTAACACAGACGAGGCACAAACTCCTTTCCTTAGGCCGTGCTGCTTTCTGGCATATCCATCTGTGGGTGACGCCAATGCAACTGCAATAAGCTGCTCTCCACCAATTCGCTGTTCCCTTGCCCTGGCTTTGCACCCAGGCGGGCTCCCGCGATCCGTTTAAAGCAGAGAAACAGTCTCCAAGTCTCACATGGTGGTGCTGTTGCTGGAAAACCTTTCCACTTGTAATTACGATGAGCGTTTAAAGAAAACAAAGCTTCTGGAAAGGGTTAGGTGAGTCTCTCTCTGGCCAGCTGTCCCAGCAGAGTGGGGGCAGAGGCGTTAGGCACTGGGGGTACAGCTAAGGGAAGGCAGCAGACTGGAGGGGAGGAACTGGGCTGGAAACAAAGCGGGTCGCTGAGACGTGTGTGATTAGCTGGCTTCTTTGTGCGTGGAGCTAACTGTTTTTAAAGGATTAAAAATAATCCTTAAAAATCCTTAAAAAGAAACCGTTATGAGCTGCGGGGCGCCAGTGCCCGAGACTGTGCCCACACGTCTCGGGGGGAGCAGCACTTGTTGGACAGACCCTTTCAATTCCCGTTTGGACTGCTAATACCAGCCTGGCTTGAGGAGTGGGGTAGGAGGAGGGTGTAGCTGCTCTGGGGGTACCTTCTGGGCACGGAGGGGAGGTGGAGGAGTTAGCTGCAAAACGTTTTCCAAGTTCTGTCTGGAAAAATAAGGCATGAACGGAGGGCTGCCCCCATGCTGCGGTGACAGGAGCAGGTGTGGGCTGCAGCTAGGGTGACGGTAAATGTGGGTAGATGCTTTCCGTGTGTATGTTGGGGTCCTAGTCCCTAGGAGCTCAGGCTAGAGGCTTGCCCAGGGGTGCCTCATGGCTCCCCTCAAACCCACACGGTAGTTGCCTGTCTCCTGGAGACCTGCCCTGGGATGTAGCCCACCACCAGTCCCAGCCCTTGGAGCTGCTGGAGAGCGGTGAGAGGTAGAGAAAAATACAATATTCATTTGTCCTTTTTAATTTTGTTTTCATTATTCTTCTAGGAGAGTGATGTTTTATTTATGTTTTCTGAGTTATGTGCATAAATCTTTATTTTTAAAGAAGTCACCCGTATAAATGCCAGGGGCTTTCAGCAATGCCTTGTCTAAGACTTGCCCTTGGATTCTTTGCAGTTCTCCCCAGGCACTGCTGTGTTACAGTGCTAGGGAGAGTGGCTAATGGTGGCCCATCTCCTAGCCATATCTTCCCTGTCCTGAGCAGTCTGGTAAAGGCAACTGAGCCACAGAGGCTACTTCCAGGATACAAGGAGCTTTTTTTTTTTTCTTTTTCTTCCTCAGCAAAAAGCAAACGAAGCTATTCAAAGAGGGGCTGCATGCTGCTGGTGACTGTTACGGTCTCTTATCTAAGCTGTTCTCTGAAATGCTCAGGTAAAAAGTCGTTTTCTGGAATGCTTTAGAAGTTGGATGCTGGGGAAGAGCATTCGGGCTTCCCCGCGCGTGTGCTCTGAGGTTGGCGTCTGAGGAGAACGTGGCCTCTGGGCGGTCACCCCAGATTGCACGCTCTTCCCGCTGACTCTGCCAACGTGAGTTTTCCCGGGGATGCGCTGAGCAGCTTCGCTGCCTGCAGAGGCAGGAGGCTCATTAGCACCATCGAAGTGCGAGCGAAAACTGCGGGAGGAAAGCGAGCGCTTCCGAGTGAGGAGCTCTGGGAGGAAGCGGGTGGGAATCGGGTTGAGCTGCAAGCGAGTGTTTGAGCAGTACTTGAGGGCTGTGGAAGTCCTCCATCCCCGCTTCATTCTGCTTTTATTTTAAGCAGTGAGAGGCCTATTTGGCTTACAAGCTGAGGACTGGATACTAAAGAGAGGAGGGAGTGATGTTTTCCTCCACCGTGGGATCAGGGTTGAGTGCATTTGGCTTAAAATGGACCGAGCCACATGCTCCAGGGGAGCCTTCAGGGAAGAAAGAGGGGCTTGGTGTGAAGCGGGGGAACCCGCTCTGCAGTTGGTGGCTCTGGAGGGGAAGGGTGTCCGTGGCGTGCGCCCAGTGCTGGCGAGGTTGCCCCTTGCCTCGCCCGTGAGATCCCTGTGGGAGGGGAGGGGTCTCTCTAGGCTGGGGTTTTGCCACATAAACCGTAATGAGCTGCTGTTCTCCAGCTAAGGAATCCAGCACTACCATAATACGAATAATAAGGAGATTTATATCTTAAATCAATGCCACAGGGCGTGGAGCGAGGCGGGGTGTGGATTCAGCGAGACAGACCAGCTCTTTACGTGTTCTGCACCTCTGTGGCAGAGTTATTTTTACTGATCTGTTCCTCTTCATTAATATCTGAGAGGCAGGCTACATTATCCATCCCAGGAGGCCTTCAGCTTTGTTTTGATTCATTATATATCCACATACATATTATATAGGTATAGATCTCTGTGTGCAGAGCATCTGGACGGGAAAGTCAGCTGGTAGTTATGGAAAAGAGCCATGTTGCTCAAGGAGCAAATCAGCATAGACCTCTAATTTTATTTTTTTTTTTCCCATTTACTTGTTTAACGGACGTTATTTGCTCACCGGCACAGGCAAAGCTGCGGTGCACCTGGGCACAGCAGCCAGCTCCTGCCCCTTGCTGGACTGCTTTGTAGATCTGGAAGGTGACTGGGTTCAAACTAGGTGCTAATTCCGCGGGAAGAGGAAAATTTGCTTTAAGGATTGGAGCCAGGGTGAGAGGGGCTGGTCACCGAAAAGGTCGTTATACGTCTCCCTTACAGGCACAGCCCTGCGCAGTCGCGGGGGGGGTGACAGAGAGCAGACCTGGGTTTTGCTTCAGAGGTCTGATTTTTTTTTTTTTTACTTTTGTTCCTGAGCATCGAATATTCTCCCTGAGCCAAGGATCAGGATCTGAGAGCCGTATAACCTGGTTTATATCTAAATACTCTTACTGCCCCTGGGCAACACTTTGTGTACTTAGCTGCTGAGCCATGTTTAATACAGATTTTTCGTTTTGTAGAGCGAAAGCAAGTCATAGCGAGAGCTACTCTGTCATTTCTTTCATTATTTTTTCATATATATATATACGAATAAAAAAGTCAATTACATGAATGAAGGATGCTTGGTTTCGTGCCTAAACAGCTGCCAAAATTAATTCCAGCTCTGAGCCAAACTCAGCAAAGCTGGAATTTCTGCAGAAAGCTCCAGTGCGGCATGAGATAGGCTTGTGCATTAGTCTGCATTACAGATTACTGGTGCCCAGCCCCTCGCCCTTGGCTATCCGTGTGGGCAGCTGAGGAAGGATGGATTTCACACGCTCTGTGATGAGCTTGACTTCACTGCAGAATGAGCCTGAATTAAATTTCCTTAGCAGGCCCTTGCTGGAGTGCCACCACAGGGCAAAGCAGGGCTCACTTGATAGAGAGCAGCTGTCTTGGCAGCTCAGAGCACCTGAAAACTTAGTGCCAGCGTCAGCAATACTTTGAGCTTCAAATTTCTTCCTCCCCGTGGACCAATTAACTTGCATTTAAAGAACCACCTGAATCGAGCAGGAGATTTTCTGAATGTGGACAGGAGCTGGGGGGAGTTACGCAATTTGGATAAGCACGAAGGGGAAGCAAACCCTCTGTCCAGGCAGCAGCTGTGGGTGTGGGAGGGCAGGGAGCAGCCAGAAGGCTGGCGACTGAGGATGGGGCACTGGAGATGTGGCTGAAGAACATAGTCGCTTACTTTTAGGGAGATGCGTATCTGTAGTGACTATAACTAGTGATCTGAAGGTCATTTTCAGGACGTGAGGTGGAGGATAGCCTTGCAGATTAAGGCAGTGGCCCAAGTCTCTAAAGGTGGGTCGAGAGAAAGCCGAAGTCGTGACCTGTGAGCTGTCACAACCTTTCTGAGAAGGCAAGCAGGAGGATGGCAGATGGGAGGAGGAAGACAGCAAGGCAACTCCAGCTTGTAACAAGTCTGTTGGAGCAGAGCTGAGATCCTCACACTGTGAGTGTCTTTCTGTTTGAAGCGATGCACCTTGTGCTCAGAGGTTTATTCCTCGTTCTCCTGCCATGTAACTCTTGGCAAGTTCACTTGTCCTTGCTCTGTAGATGGGTGAACCGCAAGCTCAGGGGCCAGCTCTCCTGGCTGCAAGGTGTGCAGCGCACCGTGAGGTGTTAACACCCTCATGCTGGTATTAGGCACTACAGGGATGTTGGGCAACCTTCCCAGAAAAGGTGCTTTTGACCTGAAAGGGCAATTATCTCAAGTGCCCCTCTGCAGCTATTGCTCGTGGCTCAGTTTAAGATAAACACACCCTGTAAAGCTAAAAGCCTAAATTGTCTTGGCTTGGGTTCAGAAGCTCTAGCTCTTGATATTCAGGTGTTTTGAACCTATAGCATTTGAAAAAAGTCCCAATCCCAGAAGTAGAGAACAACCTGTTGACAAAGCAGGTGAGACAGATCCTGGCTCCCTGCGTGCTGGTGAGCCCTACACAGGGCTCTGGCCTCTGTGAGGGGTAGATCCCGCCCTTCCCCTCAACGCCTTGCTCCCATCTTTTGTTCTCCCTCACGAAGGCCTCGCTGTGATGAGACTGAATCTACTGGACTGAGACTGCTGAAAAAAACGCCGAGGAAAAAGGGAAGCATGGAAGAACTTGAATGGATTTTCCTGTGGGATGTTGGCTATGAAAGCACAGGGCTGTAGGTGTGCTGTTGGGCAGGGGAAGCAACGTGCACGTGGGAGAGACGGGGGCAACACCCAGGGCACAATCCACACATAAAATAGCCGTGAGCAGTCAGAACAGCTGCCCTCAGCCTGCATTTTGTCTGTTGTCGTCCCAGTGGATGATGTCAAGTCTAAGGTAGCATCACTCCCCAGAGACCATCTTTGGGGTGTTATCTCCGGAGAGGAGGTGAGCGAGGGAGGCCTGAGAAGCTCCTGGCTGGAGGAGAGCTCCTGAAATGAGGAAGACCTGGGGGATGCACAGAGATGAGTTCTCATAACCTGTTGTGCCCGAGAGTGGTGACCTGGAGCAGTGGCAGGGCACGGACCACAGGGCTGGCAGGGACTTCCCTGTGGGGAGGGACGTGCAGACCTGGTGCTCAGAGGGCTGGGGGGATGAGGGAGCTCTGTGGCCCGTGGATAAATCAAAAATGCTAAGCTCAGTGGGCAGAGAAGCAAAGAACACAGATGCTCATGTGTCGGCACAGAGGTAGACTTGAGCATGGAGTTAGAGGGGAGCAGTAGGGGGGATCCGCAGTGGAGGAGCAGCTTAGCCCGGCGGTTGCCAGCTCTGCCTCGACCCCTGCCAACTAAGGAGTGTGAATGTAAGAGGGCTGCGGGGAGGGATGGCTCATTTTCCCAAAGACACCACTAATGAATTCCTCTTGTACCTCCAGACACTGTAGGGGTTTGGAGAGACTAAATGGAACTTTATGTGAAAATGATGGCTGAATGTCAATTCTGCTGTTGAAGCCAATTTGAGAGCCAGAAAGTGCTAAAAGAATTAAGATTGTTAAATGGAAATAAGTCTACTTGGTTGAGATGAAATAGGGTTTAAATGAGTGAAATTATCTGTGGATTACCCTTGTTAGAGTACTGCCTTATTTAATAAACTGAGTTTTAATCTGCTGCAGGGATTCCTGAAGGAGAAGCTTAGCCTACAGGGGTACATGTATGCGGTGAAGGGGAAGGACTGGCTGCACCATCATCCTCCAGAATGGAGCCACAAGAGTCAAGGGGAGGGAATATTTTGCCCATGAGTGCTTTGTACTTTCATAAGGATCTCGTTTGCTGCTCAGTGAGCGCTTTGATCTTTGTTCAAGCTTCTTGGGTAGTTCTTCTCTTTTGCTGGCAGAATAGGATGCCCGCTGCTTCTGGTTAGGTGATACCTGCTCGAGGTACCACCTGTCCTGGGGAGCGTTTCTAGTGCTGGCACTTGGTGCTTCCTGGGGTAAATGTAGTCGGCCCTCTCCTTGCGTCCTGGGTGCTGCGAGGGAATGAACTCCAGCTGTGCTGAGGAGGGAATGACACTGTGCTGGAAATCTCGAAGGCTGCAATTTCATTGCAAAGAGAGAGTCTAGTAATTATTAATGGGCACTGATTATCTGCTTCTGCAAGAGCAGATCTGTTGCAGAAGAGCAACCAGGTACTCTTAGCTAACTTTAGCTGGCCACCTGACTTAAAGCAGATGTCACCTGTCATCTGACATGTGTTTCTGACCCGTCTCTCTTTAGTGATAGTCATGAAAGCATAACTGCTCCAGATGCTTTTCAAGTTGTCCACGGAGGGAAGGACCTGATCTTAGTGCTGAGCAGACGTTTTTCAGCACTGTAGGACTCTGCTCTTGGCTACTGGAGCTGGTGCCTGAGCCCAGGAGCTTATGACGTGCAGGAGGGGCACCCGGCTTAGAGGGGAGGGTCTGAATGTGAGGTACAAAAGGCTAATGCACAAGGAGGAATGGGGCTTCTCAGTCATGTAAGGTTTCAGAATATCTCGTGTTCTGTACTTGGAAAATTCAAGAATTTTCAAGCTCTTTTCAGGCGGTTTTGACAGAGAAATCAACTCCGAAGTCATTGGTGGGTTAGGAGTCTCAAATGGGAAGCTCATCTGGGATCAAACTCCAGCCCCTGTAGGAGTCCCTGGATATCCTGAGTTATGCTTCTATCTGTTTAAAGCAGACTGTCTTCTGTAAAATATTACACCTTTGGTAGCCCTTGTTGTCAGGAAAGATGACGAAACTGGTTATCAGGCAGAGCTGAGCCACTGCCTGCCAGAGCCTTCCCATCCTGGAGTTTTACCTCTTCCTGGGATTGTCCTGGCAACCTTGTCTCTATAAACTCTGAAAGTTCTTGCATCTCACACTGCTAAAATTGTGTTCCGGGAGGAAGTTAGAGCTGGAATAGCAGCAAGAAGGCAAGGAGGGGGCTCTTATTTGCCCGTATGTTTTTTTTCTTGCTGGGGAGATTGCTTTTCACCACCCCATGTGGTAGCACAGAGCAGACTCACTGGAGCTAGTCTGTATGTGCTGTGTCTTCTGGGATTATTCTTGGCTCCGTATCATAGAGGTGCAGGCCTGGATAAATGCCTGAGATCTAGCCTGAGGCTCATCCCATGTGAGCTTAAGACTTCTGTGATCTTCTTGCCAAGCCCAATAGATAATGAAGTCTGAAAAGTCAGAATGTGGTGTCATCTTGGGTTTGTCTGAGGATCTCCACGTTCATTACAGATTCCACCCCCTTCCCAACCCTGATCTGTGGTGGTTTTGCTTGGCAAGAAGAATCCACTCACCTGTGTCTGATAGGATCAGCTGCCCCATCTCACTGCTAGAGGGTTTTGTAGTTGTCAGCATCTTCCAGAATTTCTGCTTCGAGATACCTGCGTGTGCACACCATGGCGGCTGTCGGGTGTGCGATTGAACACCACCTTGTATCAGATCTGATTCACAGACATCTAATTTTACCACGGCAGGACTCCCCTAGTCATGCTCCTCCGTTCACCCTGCCGAGTGGCGTTCTGGTCGTGTTCAGCTGCCCCACACACCTTCCCATCTGACCAGCAGCAGATGTCCATTCTGCTGTTCAGCTTCGACACTTCAGAACGTTTTGTTCCACATCCCGTGCACAAGAGATCTCTTGGCAGTTGCAGACCTTTAGCATTTATTATCTGTTGTGTTTCTACCCATTTCAGTGGCACGTGGAATATTTTGGGGTGCTTGTTTCGTTGGGGGCCCTAGTACAGCAAGAAGAATTACTTTATTATTCCAGGCAAGCTCAGAAATACCACGATCACACAAGACAAAGCAAAAAAAAACCCACAACAACCAGTTGAGTTTGCAATGAAATATCTTGCAGTACTCCTGCGAAGTCTTAGGTGTCCCATGCAATAGCCACTCCAGGTGTCTCACCAGCCCCAGTTGTGCTGTTTTTTCACTGTGGAAGCTGGTGTTGGGCTTTTTGGCCCAGGTGAGGCTGCAGTGGCTTTGTCCGGGAAGCAAGCAGTGCCCTGAGCAGGGCAGGTCTCAGCAGAGCTTGCCTCAAAGCCCCCAGCACGACCAGTCTTTGGGAGGCAGTGCTATGGGATAGCTGCCTACTGGGTCTGGCAGAAAGCAAGCGCTGTGGTTGTCCAGCTTGGCATGGCTGAGAAGCATTCCCAGGGTAGGACAGGGGTCTGAGCACTTGGGTTTTGGAGCAGAAAGCTTGTTTTCATTGTAATGGCTGTAGCTGAAAAGCCTGTTCTTCTCTCATGCGTTTAAATCCCATGGAGCTTCTCGTTAGGAACAAATGATGCCTCAGGCAAGTGGAGCTATAGAAAAGTAATCTTTATTAAGCACCCTCAGTGGTCAGAGTTACTTGATGAGCTCCAGAGTTTTATTTGCAGGCAGCTTGAGTTGCCATTTAGCAGGAAAGCGCTTTGAACTCCTTCCCTTCCCCGTCTCTAGGTTACTATTTTCTATTTCTGCGTGTTTTCAGTCCCTACAGCCCTGCAAATACTGCTGGTAAAACTGTTGATACTGGGAACAAAATGAATGGAAGAGTCTGGGTGTGCACAGATCAGGAACACGCAGCTGTGCTTGGAGAAGGGGATACAAGGTGCCCGCAGCGCATCGCGAGTGGCCCTGAGCAGGACCCGGGCGCAGGCGTTTCCATGGGAAATGGTATACAGAAGGCACAGATGGATGCGGGAACATCTATGGGAAGTTCTGTCTCTGAATGCTTCATTGCTGCATATTTGGGGGTAGGACTGGCCACAGGGAGAGCAGCACGTCCTCTTGGAGCCATCCTCTCTGCCTGCCTGTGCTGGCATCTCTGGTAAGCTTCACGGCTGGTTGTCTTTCATCTCTGGACTTTGTGAGTTCTCCACAGGTGATAGAAAATGAGCTCTAAACTGTAAGCGCAAAGGCCAGCAACAAGCAAAATAAATTTAAAACAGCATCCAGCCAGATGCTGGGTAGTTAGAGGGAGAAGGAGAAAACAGCTTGGAAAAAATAAAGCCAGACGTGGGGTGGGAGCGTGAGGGTGGTGCACGCCTCGGCTGCGTGGCTGACCCCGAGAGCTGCGCTGCACGGGGCTGTGGGGGATCTTTCTAGATTGACGTGGAGGCAACCCCAGCCTCGCCCTCTGCTTGAGCGATATCAGGGCATCTCAAGGTGAGTCCAGGAAGAAAAGGGAGAGAGAAAAATTAATCTGCGGCCACTGTTCTTGGCTTTATGAAAAGGAAATGAAGGCAGGAGACTGAAAAGTTTGCTGGCGTCTGTCTTGTCAAGCATGTGAAGCTGACACAACGATGGAGTCGTTGCAGGCTCCTGTGTAAATACAGGCTCTTCTTTTTTTCCTCCTTTTTTTTTTTTTTTTTTTTCCCCCCCCCATAATATGTCTCATTTACTTAATAGCCTGTAATTGCTCTGGGGGAGCAGTCACTGTTTATCAAATAAGAGCCTCTTGGTCCTGTCAGCCAGCTGACATGGTCCACAGGAGCTTTTTGGCATCAGAGTTAAGCGCCTCTGACGAGTGCAGCTGCGAGGAGGGCTCGGTAAGCCCCTTCCAGAGGTCTCTTGGCAGATGCTTTCAGTCCCCCGAGCTCCGCACTGTGACGGGAGCCTTTGAGGAGGAAGACATTTTCCATGGCGCCGGGGGCAGCTGTGCGTTGCTAGAGATGGCTTTGAGCTGGTTATGGCCCCTCTGCTGCCGTTGCTTCTCCTCCTCCTCATTGCCTGGCTCCCGGCCTTTTGGATGCCAAACTGCAACGGGTCGGTGGCTGTTTGTTGTCCTGGGATTTTATTGCAAGGAAACGGGAAATCATTTTCAGGGGTTGGCTAATAGCTCAGAGAGTCTTTGAGCAGGAGTTCGTGCCACTAAGCATTCTGAAAGATGTGTCCTGATGCTTAGGGAATCAGTGAACCTCAAAAAGGTTTGGTGGCTTGGTTTAGAAGAACGCTGGCTTTGAGAGTTTCCTCTCTCGCTGCTAAAACAAGCCACCTGTAGCACGAAGCGTGGATGCTAACACCGAAAGGTGAAGCGAGAACAAAAATAAAATCTAAAAAACCCCGCAGCAAAGCTCCAGAAGAAATGCAAGAAAGAGCATCTGTGTGAATAACACCCAAAGCCCTTCTGAAAACCAGTCATTTGCTGAATATAGCTGTACACTTTTGTTTTAAATGTCCTGGCTCTATTCTTTACTCTTCCCCACCCTTCCATCTGGAAACATTCCAGCATTATTCGTGCTTGAAAAGGCAGAACTGGCTCTCTGCGCTGAGCTGCCCGAGCTACAGCCAGCACCTGCAGGGAGCCGTGCAACAGGTTACTGTCTGCTTGCCTTTTTTTTTTTTTTGTTTTTCTTTGCTGCCTTCTGACAGGAGAGCAGAGCAATCTGTGTAGCGAGGTGCGTGCTGCGGGGATGCGCATCCCCACCTGCTCCACTCGCACAGGTCAGCGCAACCTTCCAGGGCCAGAGCTCGCTGGGAGCTGCGGGAGCGCAGGCTCCGCTCTGAAACGTGATGGCCGTTCGCTCTCGATGCTTGGAATATCACCGCTGCTCTGCTGGTTTTATCGCCCCCTCTACTAGAGCTGCACCAAGCACGTTCCCCGGTGCTGTAGGGAAAAGTGTCACTCGCTTCCTGACCAGAAGTTTCTAACCACCAGCAACATCCTTCCCAGTTTTGCAGTGGGCTTGAGGGGGTGGAATTTTGCTTTCAGTTGCGGAAATGGAAAACACAGTGAAACTAAATGCAGGCATTACTTTTTCTTGCACCTCTTCTCTCTTTCCCGTCTGATTCTGGCAACTTCAACCAAGTGGGTTTTGAGACATCTGGGTTGTCTGTAAGATATAGCCATCTCCAGGAGAAATACCAAAGTCTCTCTTTCCATTCTCAGAAAATGTCTCCCCGGGTAGTAAATCTGAATGTATTCAGTTAAAGGCTGAAAATCTGGAAATGTAAAAACATTAGCATTGGTGTTACATATTTTTCTAGCCGGCATGTCAACGCCTGAGTGGTGAGACCAAGTGGATTTGTTGTTGCGCAGAAGCGTCTGCCTCTCGGAGAGCGGCAGGGTCCGATAGCTGCGGTTCTGGTACAGGGGTTCTGCTCCTGGCTGGATTTTTTTTCTGCTTTTTGTAAGCCTGGGCACGACACACACATGCTTTAGATTTCAGTCTCAGCTACCTAATCTGCTGTCTGAACTATAGAAGAAAATAGCCAGTAATTATTTGTTTACTTTGTGCAATTCAACTGAGCAAGTGCTTCCTTAGAAGAGACAGGCTAGGTGATTAGTAGAGGAGGTTTATTTTATTTTGTTTTCCCTGTCACGTTGTATTTTAATTTGATAGGACTGGACTTCTTGTTTTTACAATTTGTAGGAGGCCTGAACCCTGTTACTGCATTAAATCTGTAGAACAGCAAAATCCCTTGGTCTGAAGCAGAGAGGTTTGGTGAAGGAACAAGTTAGTCAGTGTGTATGTGCTGTATCACCCCTGTAGGGAGACGGGAGCTGGCCAGCCCTTACTGAGTAGGTGAGCAAACCGGCCTTCACTCAGCAAAGCAGCTGACAGATTTGGATGAGACCGTAAGGCAGCGTTTGCTGAATCGGGTTCCTTTTACCCCACGTTGTTCCTCGAAGTCAACCTGACCCTGCTTTGCTTTTTTTCAGGAATGCGGGAGGGTGCTGAGCATCTTGCAGACAACAAAAACTCTCTTTTAGGCTGGGATTATTCAACTAATCTCGTGATTATGGTGATAATCCCCTTTGCAATAGTGCCCCTCTCAGAGGAGCTCTTCCCTCGGGGACTTCCAAGTCCCAAATCACATTTTCTCCTCATTCCAAAGTGCTCTGTATTAAATTAAATCTGTCTCAAGGATCAGAGGTGAGCAAGTCCTCCCGCATTTATATCTTTGTAGTTTCTGGCATATCGTCTGTTGCCTTATTGACCCTCTTAGGGCTCGTGGTAGGGATGGAGGCTTAGGCAGGAGGTGGATTTTCAAGCTTGAGCCCATGTCCTTCAGCAGAGGGAGCGAGCTGGAGCTGACCCACCAGCCACGGGCAGCGTCCCAGCCTGGTCAGCGATGCCTGGGGCCCACCAGGTTGCCAGCTTCGGAGGTTGGATGTTCTCAGTTCGGATTTTGCTGCAGCTGAAGAGGGCAGGCACCTGATGTGCTGCTGCCTCCTGGGGCAGGCAGGGAGGCAGGGAAAGCAGCGCTGCTCTCCAAGCTGTAATCCCTTCCCATTCCCGCTGCCAGATACTTGGCGACAAATAAATATTTTGCTCACAACTCATTGGAGGTGGCATCTAACCAGATGTGCTCTCACTTGGTACGGCAGGAGATTTATTTGGTGTCCATTTATAGCTTATTATTTTCTTCTCTCTGCCCCCCCCCGACCCCCCCATACACACTTAATAGCAGTTTGCTATCCACCAGGGTATACATTTTCTTCTGATTAAGTGCCATTTAGCCGTTGGCTGCTTGCTCATTTTACTTTTATAGACACATTTGCAGCGGCACAGACAGAGGCACAAGCGCCTAGGAGCAAGGGTAAGGAGAATGGAGAGTCGCAACAGCTTGATTAGATTGGATTTTAATAAAGTTTCCAGCTAAGCTGCATCACAACTATTCCTCACGGTGGAGATGCTGGGGGTGCTGGGGTTGCACAACTTCTCACCTGGTGGGACAGCCAGTGGGACCTGTGCCGGAGCCAGCTGGAGGCTTCTCATGAATTCCTTGACCATCGGAGATGTTTGAATTCAGCGTAGCTTGGAGCTAGTCTCTCTAGGGTGAAGAGCAATTTCCCAGCTTTCGGCAGCTGCTAATTAGTTGCAGATGATGAGATAATTTATAAAAATTAGGAGCGATTTTCTTCATTGTGCTAATCTCACTTGGCAATAAAACCGCTCTTTTAAAAGGGTGACTTTTCTCTAATGTAGGATCAAGGCTAAAAATACATACGTACGTATATCAGTAGAGCGAGAGAGCGTGCTTCTTAACCACACGCAAAGAGGTATTTTAGAAGTTCATTTGAACCATAAGAATGAATTCAAATTGAAATGCAGATTTCAGTGTCGCTTAGAGCACTGTTTGGAAAAAAAAATAAAAAAAATGTTTGATTGTGTCACCTTGGTGGCAGGGCAATAGCAAAATCCTCTCCAGCGTGCTGTGGAAGGAGGCTTTAACGTGGAGCAGACAGCTTGCATTACGTGGGGGTTTTGGCAGTGAATCAGCAAAATGAAGGTCGCTTTTCTTCCCCCTTCCCCAGGAGTGACAGTGACTCATTGCCAGTTCATAGCGTCACGCAGGAGTAGCAACTCGCAGGGAGCGGTGGGGAGTTACAAGAGGAATGTTTTGTCTCCTGCGAAGAGCGCCCGGGGGAAACGGGATGAGCGAGGGGAAGCCGTGGAAGCAGAGCGGCGGGGGACGGCTCAGCACCCGGCGCTCTCACCCGGGGCCTTCCCAGGGCCGAGGAGACGCGATGCAGTGGTGGGGCTCCTTCCCCTCGGAGGGGGGATTGGGACGCAGGGTGGGGTCGGGTCCCCACGCCGCGTCGGTGAGCCCCGTGCTGTGGCCTTGCTGCGGGGCTCCACGCTCCTCAGGACCCGCAGGCGTTGCTTGTCCCTTTAGCTGGTCTAAGAGTAAACTGAACCCTTAAGCGTGTGCGTGTGTTTCTGGCTGGTCTAGCGGGGTGTTGCCATTGTTGGAAGAAGACATTCACTAGGCTGAAGAATGAATTTTCCGTAAACTCAGAAGGCCTCCAGGACTCCATCAGGTTTCTAATGATTTTGTCACAGCGTTAATCCCTCAGGTGAGCAGCAGCATTTTGGTATCAGCAAACAAATTACGTTTCCGCGTAGATAACCCAATATGGAGTCAAGCATGAGAGCAGAAAACAATTCATCAGCTCCTAATGGGGCCTGCAGCTTTGAAGATTGCTGGATTCATCTGCGGTGCAGAAGGGACCCTGTGCCTGGAGCAGTCCCCTGGGTGCACAGAGCAGCGTGTGCCTGCCCGGGACAGCTGTATGAGTGTGCACGGGTAACCTGGTGGTGCCCAGGATTTCCAGCTGGGATAGAGCACCCGCAGTGCCCCTTGCTGTACGGTGTTATTTAGAGCAAGAGGCAACGTCTGTACCGGGGAGTTTACAGGAAGGCAGATCATGAGCAGAATGGAGATGGTGGGGAGGATAAGTTGCTCGGTGTCTCTCCTGGTAGGAGAGCTAGAGGATGCTGAATGAGGCCAGTAGGAGCCAAGTTCAGAACAAACAGCGGGATGTCGGGTTTGCGCAACAGGTGATTGATGTGTTGGGCTCAAAGGATGTTGTGAGTACAGCAAGTTTTCACAGATTTAAGGGGAAACTGGGCAAGCAGAAGGAAGAGAAAAGCACTTAAGAGTTATTAAATATATAAACAACATCAGTTTTAGAAGTTTCCTAACCTGAGAGTAGCTGAAGGCTGGGAGGCCATTAGTAGGAATTATTGGATGGACTTTTGGTTTGACAGTAACATTTGTTCTTACGATCTAGATATGAAGCAGAGGCACAGAGAAAATGAAAGGAATTGCCTGTAGCAAGCTCTCAAATTAGCACCTACATCTCCCGAGTCCCAGTCTAGTGTGTCATCGAGACTGAAAGGTGTGGAAACGCGGCTGGGCTGTCAGCAGCGCGCAGGGGAAAGCTGTGGTGGCACTGAACGCAGGTGCAAAGGGCCAAGCAGCAGGTATCAGGGGATGGGGGTAGGTTTGGGTGCAGTAAGTGGAAAAGGGGGGGGGCAGTTTGTGTGCAGATAGTGCTCGTGGTATCTGTGCTGAGCCATTGCCCCGCCCAGCATCTGTCGGTAATTGCGTGAGAGCCTCCACTACGTGTGCACGCGCAGCAAACGGCACGATGTGAGCATGAAATTGCCTTCCAAGCCGGGGGGGGGATGCCAGAGGGCAAGTGTGCGTGAAGGGAGCTGAGCCCCGGGAGAGCATCAGCGTGACGAGGAGCGGGTTCCGCAGCCGTGTGTGCAGGGTGGCAGTGAGACGGCGCTGGCTGTCCATGTGTGAAATAAACTGCGGCGGAGCAGGGGACGTGCGGGGGGAGCGGGGCTGGTGGCTGCCGGCTCGCAGGAGCCAGACGCTGGGCTGTGCCAGCAGAACCAGTAGCGCCGGTTGGCTCTAGTGGGAGCGGGAATTGCCAGGGGACTGCGCTGCTGGGGTATGGCTTGGTGCGAGCAGGGCACAACGCCCCTTGGGATCTCGTGGTTGGGATGAACCCGAGAGGCCAAATGGCACCGAGGCTCAGCCAGAACACGCTGCACCTCCATCATCAGCCACAGAGAGACTTCTCCAGGCCACGTCGGCTGCTGCAAACTGATCCAAAAGCCTTTCGGAGGAGGCGTTTGCACAAGCCTAGCACTGGAAGCTGCTGCTTAAAATTATTCCCTGGTTTTGTGGAAGCAGAATTAGTTTGAACCTAAGTTTGTTTTTTCTTACGTGAAACAAAACACCCTTCTCCCATTTCTGTAGCTGCGTGGTCATTGCTTCTTTTTAATGCCATCCTTAAATATCTTCTCCATCTCTAAGTGATTCTCTCCTGCACTTTATGGTGGGGCTATCGCTCTCTCCCAATCTCCCCTACCCGCTCCATGCATCAGTTTTAGTTGCCACTTTTCTAGGAAAACTCTATGTAGATGTTGATACATAATTCTTTCCGGCGTTTTATTAGCATCCCCTGGATCCCTTCTAATTTAAACATCTTTTGTTTTTATAGGTTTGGGTGCCGTGCTTTATCTCTGTGTATATACGCAGAGCTGTGAGCACAACATCGTCGGGACTCCATTAGGAGGACTTATAACCTTGCCTAATCTTATCTGTGATATGCCTTTGAATCTTTCCTTACTGCGAGTCCTTTTCTAATTCACTCTCTCATACATCCTTTCTTCGGCCTTGATTTTCAAACCAGAATTCCTCTGATGGCGTTGCCTCGAGCTGCGTGGCCTCAGGCTGCGGTCTTGTCCAACACGACGACGTGCTGTGTGAGGTCAGCTGGGGCGGGACGTGGACCTTTGCCACGCAAAACCAAAAATCCTGGATCGCATCAGTCTCTGGCCTTGTGGATCCGAGTGGCTGCGATGTGTGTAAAGTAACAAAGGGGGACGGGGGCAGCAGCTAATGCTTGTATAGGTTCACCTTTCTGAAGAAGGGCTGTGCGGGAGGATTCTGCAAGGAGGCAAATCGGTCTGGTCCGGGGAGGGAGGCCTCCTGCGGGTTAGGAAATCTTCTGCGGCAAGAGAAGTGTGTGGGTCTGAGAGTGCGCGTGGCTGGTGGTGTGATGGCGGTGTGAATCGGGTCAAGCTGCTGTCTGTGGGTTTCAGCTGTGGCTGGACAAAGCAGGGTAGGGAAGGGTGAAGCAGAGAGATAATGAGGAGGGAACCAGGGCGTCTCTCATTAGCAAATGATGCTTTTTAAAAAGGAAAGAACAAAACATCTCAGTCCCCTTGTCCTTCAGGTCAATAAAATGAACACTTACTAATGGCTGAATCAGAGACCGAACAACTTCATTACATGTGTAAAATCAATTGCCATTATCCAGCTCTCTTCCTATTGATCCGTGACACAGTACGTCAACACGTTCTGGCAGGTGGCTATGAGGACAGTGGTCTGCTTAATATGTCCACGTGCTGAGGCCCATTAGAAGACACCCTGAACAGACTGGTCTCCTCCTGATGGGTGACACCTTCCTTGGGTCTCCCAGCTAGGCTGCCTGCGGGTGACTCCCCAGACCAGCACACCGGGGAGTGGCTGGCCAAGGGGTGTACTGGAGCAAAGAGGCCTCAAGCAAAGCAGAAAGGTCAGCCTGTGATGGAAGAGGCCATGCGGTCCTGTGAGAAGAGCTACTAAGGCAAATTTGTAGCTTCCAGACTGCTGCTGGGAGCCTTGGATGTAAATGACAACGTAGCTAATAAGGTCTAATTGGCTATTAAAGGAGGAAGCAGCCCCAGAGATGTGAAGGGCCAATTAACCCTGGGTGCCGGGAGCGTGACACTGTATCGCTGTGCAGCGATGTGTGCTTGAGCCTTTCATAAATGGGTATAGAAAAGGAGCGGCGGAGGTCCTTCCCAAAATCCTTCCGAAATAGCTCGGGATGTTTCAGGCATGCCTTAAGTTAAGCGTTCGCTTGCTTTTGTAGCAGACTGGAGACTGGATTCGTGCCTGACTAGTGTGGGCACACCCAGCACAGATCTTGCTGAAACCCAATGGGGATCAAAGGGGCCCCAGTAAGATGAAACATCTCAGGCGGCTTTTTTTTTTTTTTTTTTTTTTTTTTTTAATATCTGCTTAGCTCTGCAGAACTAAAAGCCGCATCAGGTGAGACAGCTCCACGGAGGAGCCTTATTCTGGTGCGTTGCCACGTGTTACCGTCGCATGCTGGCAGTAGGAGGATGCAGCGGGCTGGGGTTCAGGTTGGTGATCAGTTAAACCAGGTACATGGTGACAAGCAGTGCGTCAGCCCCAAGGCTCAGCCATGGAGCAGCCGGAGGGTGGTCACAGAGCTGGGGACCCGTGGGGAGATAAGTCTGCTCCGACAGCAGACGGGCCTTGGAAAGCGGAGATCGTTTCTTGAGCAACGCAGTCCAAAGCCTCTTGAAGTCAACAGGGGACTGTGGGCGGCTCAATCAATCATTCTGCCTCAAAACTTCCTGCGAGATCAGGGCCGTGGGGAGCCTGTGTTTTGACACAGACTTGTCACTCCTTTGAATAAACAAATTGTGTCTAATGGTTTTGTCCTCTAGTTGATGCCAGTGCCTTCTTATTAAAAGAAAATGGAGTTATTTAACGTTGCAAAGAAAGCTGCCTATTTTCATAGTCTATTTTTCTGCTAGGAGTGTAGAGACAAAAAAATGGGATTGGGTGGATTTCACCAGGAATCAGGACCCAACAGTCTCTGCATAACGTGGACCATGTGGCATACGTCGGTGTGTAGTGCTTTCCAAATCTTTATTGTATGAGGCTGGCTTTGTGTGTGGCTGTTGCGATGGTGGTCTTTCTCTTGTTCCTCTTCCTCCCATTGATTGTATTATTTTGGGTTTCTGCATTTTTTGCTGCTCTGAACTGTGGCCGTCCTGTGCTCTAGTGAGTTCAGTCCAAGCGGGAGACGAGTTCGGCAGTAGGGCTCAGCTCACCGACTTGGAGGAGCAGCAAGGTTGATGTTGTTCATCTGCTGCTTGTCTTTTTGCAGAGTAGAGAAGGGCACTGGGACTGTAGGGTCTGTCGTACAGCAGCACACCCATGGTTTGGCCTGTTCCAGTGGAAGAAATGAGACTGGTATACTGCTAATAGTCCAGTTCTCGCTGTAGTTTTCCATGAAAAACAAAGCTGAGAAGAAGGGAAGAGTTGCTGTCCCCATTTCCTGATGGTCCCCAAGGACATTTCTCTCTTGCTGTGTTCAGGAAGCAGATGGAAAGAAGATCTAGTGCTGACCTCAGCAGTATAGACAAAACCAATTAGCTTCTTTTAGCCTGTCCGGGTCATGAGACTCCTCCCGATGGTCTCTCTGCACTTGCTGATCTGGAAGTGACCTGGCCTGAGCTGGAGTTCCTGTTCACAAGAGACAGGCACTGTGCTGGGCGCTGGGACACGCTGCAGCCGCTCGGGGACAGGGACCAGCCCTACAGCCTGGGGGTCTGCTGAGCCCCACCGCAACCCCTGGGCTTTGGGGAGAGGGGATTCGGAGGCTGCTTTCCATCCTGACTTGGGTACGAAGGAGACAAAAGCTTCCTTTAGCCACGTAGCCTGAAGTACTTTGCTGAAATAATTTCTGTTACCTTTTATCTGCCTCAAAGGAACACTTAAAAAATCATCCTGCCCATAGCGGGTAACCTGATGAGTCTAATTTGGTGGTATGAAAACAGAGGCACTTGGAGCTTTCCGATCCATGTTCTGGATAATTAGATACACTTCCCCTGCTAGCTTTTGCCTGCTGTGCAGTGTTGCGTGTGTTCAAACACCCCATCAAGAGCAGGAGGTGTCTATATGTGTGCGTTTCGGCTAATATGTTTGTGGAGGTAGGACTTGTTATTATTAATTGTCAACCCAACAGAAAATAGGATGTACCATCTCCAAGTGCAAAGGCAGCAAGTGTCTCGCTGGTTCCCCAGACTTCATCGGCCCACACGCAGCAGTGTGCAGGGGTAGCATCGCGCTCTGCTTCTCTCTTTTTGGGTTGTGGTTTTATTTATTTTGGCGACCTGTGTTTGCAGGCAACATTGGAGAGGTTTTGGGGGGGAGGAAGGATAATGTTCTCCGGGGGGGCTGGGGTTGGAAGTGGCTCGCTGTGGGTGGTAGGGGACTGCGGTGGCAGAGCGAGGATGGCAGGACTCCAGGGCTCGTGCTTGGGCAGCAAACGCACAGCTGCTCTGGGTCACTGCCACTTCGAATCAGACAACAGAGAGGGGATGGTGGCATCCCATCAGCGGGAGATAAGGCCGTGCACTTGAGGGGACCCCCCTGGAAGGGTGGCTGTAACTCTGCCGCCGTTGCCTCTAACCCTCCTAGCATTTTCATTCACAGCTGTCGGGGTGCGTTGGGTACGGCACAGGGATGGAATCGACTGCACAGTTTGTGTGCATCTGGATGCAGCATCTGGATGAGAGCTGGCTCTGCACCGCGTACAGCTCGCAGGTCTGGGCGTCTGAGTAACACTCCCATGCCCGGGGCTGACGCTTTGGTGCCTTTCCACCAGCACTGAATTGATTTTGAAAACAGACTTTGTTAGAGGCTTGCTTGTGGACAAAGGTGGATCAGTTTTTTTCTTAGGAGGCGACAAGCTGCTGATTTCTCTCCAGCATGGAAAATATTCTCTGTGGTTCAACGCTAGAGGGGTAAGACAGAACCTCAGAGCACCGAGGAAAGTTGACTCCCCCACCAAGAGATTGTTTCATGTCAACTTACAAATGCCACCAATGCACGTCCTGTCTGCACACGCGTCTTCTAGCACAAACATCAGCCGTGGGGAAAGGGCCCAGAAATTCAGCAGGGTCTGGGGGAGGTTTGCACCTAGGCAGAAAATAAATTAGCTGCTGTTGCTATTTTCTTTTCTAAATTGGCGTTACCTGGAATAGAGACAACTTTCTTTTCCTTTCTCTGGGAGACACCTATTGCTCCTCCTGGGAAATCTCCAAGGGGGGACCTAGGGAACAAGATTGGCTTATGGTTGTAGCGAGCAGTGGGATGTTGCAAAGGTTAATTGCATTTGGCTGATGCGCTACTGAAACCAGCATTTTGGGATGAAAATCGACTGCAGAACGAATCCCTGGTGTTGTGATAGCCTCTGCCCTAGATGTGTGCGCGTTCCTGCCTCTCCCTCTCTGTAGGGGTAAGTGGACACATCATTTAGATGCCCGGGCAGCAGTTAACGACAATGGCCCTCATACATGTTCATACCCAAGCTCTCCTACGGGTAAGCGTTCGTACACTGATGAGCCTGAGAATATTATTGGTTGCGGCTCGAATGGCCAAGCACATGTTGCAAATTTTTGCTTAAGCGAAATCCGATGTGTTCAAAACCTGGCCAAATCTCTTAAAGAAAATGAGATCTTAGCAGGAAGTCTAAAACCAAACAGAAGGCTCTTTATTGACCATCGGATGCTGTTTTCGAAAGGATGCTGCAGGTGGCTGTTTCTGTGTAGTAAAACATGTAGGGTTGGTCTGTATGTGGGTTTTTTTTGTTGGGTTTTTTTTTTCAGACAGTTAAGAAACCAATAAAGTTAAATTGGTAGAACTGTCTAATGTGATTACAGCAAGATGGGGATAAATGTGGTTTCATTAGATCTTGTTTTGAAGTAGGAGACTGTCATTTTGTGATGGAAAACTGAGATGACAGGGAGCATTGGTATTTGAAGTGCCTTTTTTAAGAATGACCTGCTCTGTCTTTTTGACATCAAACATATGTATGCAGAAAGAGAGCACCGGTTTATTTTTTTCTGGTGCAGCAAAAAATGGAAAGCTCCATTTTTAGTCTTAAATTTTCTATCAAAGAATTTAATGAGGAAGGGGGAAAAAAAAACCAACAACAACAAACCTTTTGGATAAAAATGCTTGAACATGTTGTTTATAGCAGGGCTTGTGTGCAAAACCTGGACTTGAGCTGAGACCACGGTTTTGTGCAGACGTCTTCCATGTGGTGGCTCCTGTGACGCCAGGTATGGACTGCAAATTCCAGCCGTGGAAGGATAAGCTGTGAGTGCTGTCCTGGTCTGTGAGGTGCTCGAGTCGGAGGGAGAGTCCACTAGTGAAGGTGGCTTCTGGCTACAGGCTCATGCGTTCAGGGTGTCTCGAGTCACGTTCTGTTAATGGTAAGTTTTAGTTTTGGTGGAAGCTCCTGAGCTGGCGGCATGTGCAGGACAAGCCACGTGCTGAGGTCTAATGTTTCTGTCTTTGAGGTTTCAGGTTTTGGGGAGATAGAGGGAATGTCTTGGGATAACTCCCGTCCTTAACCATGCCAGAACAAGGAGTCTGAGTTGTAAAGATGTTTTCCTCCAGTGCAGATGGTCTCCTTGTTATCAGCACTTGATAAGAGATGCAGAACGCGTGCCTTGTCCCTTCTAGGCAGAGGGCTCAAAGCTGGTGCTCAGCCCCACTCTGGTTTCTTTGCCTCCTGGCTCTAATCTCACTGTTGGTTATGAAGTGACTCACAGGGACTTCCCACTGTCCCTGGGATGTTAATTAAGAGATTTCCAGCCTTAAAAATTCCTTTGCACTGTTGGTCTTCTGCAAGAAACTACAAAGTAGATTGGAGTTTCTGCTATTAATCCCCTGGTATCTCCAGGAGACCAGCACTGGCTGAAGCCACGCACAGATTTATTTTTTTCTGGTGGTCGGGAAAGAGTGAAATACAATGTCTGATGCCCCCTGGCCAGGAGATGAAATCTGTGAGGCCATGGATAGAAAAGCACCGAGGAGGACAGTAGAGAAAAGGGATGGCCCAGATGCTATTATAGTAAAGATGATATGCCATCAGATGAGTAATGCTGATGGAAAATGTGGCAATGACTGGTGTTGCAGCCAGAGTAATTGTTTGGAGGACTGGCATTTCTAGTATGAAAAGATTTAGAGTGAGCTTTCAGTAAATAAAGGAGAAATTGGCCCTGAAGTTCAGGGCCAAGATCTGGCAGCTGAGATTGAAAAAGGGAGGATGGGGGTTGTTTTATGTATTTTAAGGAAAGAAAATAATTTGTCAAACCGCATTTCACTTAATTGAATACCAACAAGAAGGGCTGGACTGAAAAAAAAAAAAAAATCTTAAATCCATAGAACAAACAGAACAAGTGTCACCTCACCTCGGGCTGCTCATGGCAACGAGCCCCGGCCATCGAACTGTGCCCTGCAGAGCTAGAGGGGACCTTCTGCATCCCTGCAGGTGTAATCCCGTAGGATTATAATTTCAGTCCCCCCTTTTTATGCTCTTACAAACATTAACGAATTCACTCCTTGGGCAATCTCTGGTGTAACTGCTGGCGCAAGACTGCTTATGCCAGGTTTCCTGGAGCTCGCTGTGTGCCTGGTGGCAGCAACGGGAGCTTTTTCTGAGCAGTGGATGCGTCCCTGCGAGCTGGGATTAGTTCATTTCCTTCATGGGCGTTGGGTAGCCAGAGCAAGGTAGAGATCTCTTTGTGATGGGCTGGCTTTATTGTAGTCCTTAACTGGGATTTGAGGCTGTCTTAGAAGAATGTGTTTGTGTAAACTAATGATCCCATTTTCTTGCTCCCTTTGTCCATCTCATGATCTTTCTCCTCTCTTCTTCAGCAGTACCTTTTCCATGGGGTTAAATCAAAGTGCAAAGCCCTGGTTATCGTAGTGGGTTTGTGACCCTCAAGATACTTAAGACCAGGGCAGACGGGATGCCATCAAACATCCGCTTCTGACCCTTGTTCTTTAAGGGTTTCGCCCATTACGTCTATGGATGGGTGCAGAAGGGGTTCGTTAATGGGAGCAGAGCAAAGGCAAACCATGTGCTAATAAGCTGCCAGCTGGAGCTTTTTATACAGGTCTGTGGAGCCGCTTCTGGCTTCCAGATGGGCAGGGGTCACGCTTTTTTTCCTTATTTCTTCCCAGACTCCTCTGGTCATGATCAAGAGAGTTGAAGACACAGGTCTGGATGTGGACCCTCAGGTTCAGGTCCCAGCTGTGCCTCAGGTTTATGTCACGGCTGGGCTGGGGATGGGGCTGTCTCCTGCCAGCCCTGCAAAGGTCAAAACCATTGGGGGGGGGGGGGT